>NC_068457.1:20298337-20419083 GCF_023373465.1 Oncorhynchus keta | reverse complement strand
GAACAAATCATATCTGCTCTGTATGGATGTGGTAGAATTAGAGATTTTGAAAAACTATTGAAAGATTGACAGAATGCAGAATTCAGTCTGATGACCATGTACAGCGTTGCTCCATTGACTGCTGATGACCATGTACAGCGTGGTACCATTGACTGCTGATGACCATGTATAGCGTTGCTCCATTGACTGCTAATGACCATGTACAGCGTGGTACCATTGACTGCTAATGACCATGTACAGCGTTGCCCCATTGACTGCTAATGACCATGTACAGCGTGGTACCATTGACTGCAAATGACCATGTACAGCGTGGTACCATTGACTGCTAATGACCATGTACAGCGTTGCTCCATTGACTGCTAATGACCATGTACAGCGTTGCCCCATTGACTGCTAATGACCATGTACAGCTTGGTACCATTGACTGCAAATGACCATGTACAGCGTGGTACCATTGACTGCTGTACAGCGTGATTGACTGCTGATGACCATATACAGCGTTGCTCTATTGACTGCTGATGACCATGTACAGCGTTGCTCTATTGACTGCTGATGACCATGTACAGCGTTGCTCTATTGACTGCTGATGACCATGTACAGCGCTGTTCCATTGACTGCTGATGACCATGTACAGCGTTTCCCCATTGACTGCTGATGACCATGTACAGCGTGGTACCATTGACTGCTAATGACCATGTACAGCGTTGCCCCATTGACTGCTAATGACCATGTACAGCGTGGTACCATTGACTGCAAATGACCATGTACAGCGTGGTACCATTGACTGCTAATGACCATGTACAGCGTTGCTCCATTGACTGCTAATGACCATGTACAGCGTTGCCCCATTGACTGCTAATGACCATGTACAGCGTGGTACCATTGACTGCAAATGACCATGTACAGCGTGGTACCATTGACTGCAAATGACCATGTACAGCGTCGTTCCATTGACTGCTGATGACCATATACAGCGTTGCTCTATTGACTGCTGATGACCATGTACAGCGTTGCTCTATTGACTGCTGATGACCATGTACAGCGTTGCTCTATTGACTGCTGATGACCATGTACAGCGCTGTTCCATTGACTGCTGATGACCATGTACAGCGTTTCCCCATTGACTGCTGATGACCATGTACAGCGTTGCTCTATTGACTGCTGATGACCATGTACAGCGTTGCTCTATTGACTGCTGATGACCATGTACAGCGCTGTTCCATTGACTGCTGATGACCATGTACAGCATTGTTCCATTGACTGCTGATGACCATGTACAGCGCTGTTCCATTGACTGCTGATGACCATGTACAGCGTTGTTCCATTGACTGCTGATGACCATGTACAGCGCTGTTCCATTGACTGCTGATGACCATGTACAGCATTGTTCCATTGACTGCTGATGACCATGTACAGCGTTTCTCCATTGACTGCTGATGACCATGTACAGCGTTTCTCCATTGACTGCTGATGACCATGTACAGCGCTGTTCCATTGACTGCTGATGACCATGCACAGCATTGTTCCATTGACCATGTATTTCTCCATTGACTGCTGATGACCATGTACAGCGTTGTTCCATTGACTGCTGATGACCATGTACAGCGTTGTTCCATTGACTGCTGATGACCATGTACAGCGTTGTTCCATTGACTGCTGATGACCATGTACAGCGTTGTTCCATTGACTGCTGATGACCATGTACAGCGTTGTTCCATTGACTGCTGATGACCATGTACAGCGCTGTTCCATTGACTGCTGATGACCATGTACAGCGTTGTTCCTTTGACTGCTGATGACCATGTACAGCGTTTCTCCTTTGACTGCTGATGACCATGTACAGCGTTTCTCCATTGACTGCTGATGACCATGTAACGCATTGCTCCATTGACTGCTGATGACCATGTAACGCATTGTTCCATTGACTGCTGATGACCATGTACAGCGTTTCCCCATTGACTGCTGATGACCATGTACAGCGTTATTCCTTTGACTGCTGATGACCATGTACAGCGTTTCTCCATTGACTGCTGATGACCATGTACAGCGTTGTTCCTTTGACTGCTGATGACCATGTACAGCGTTGTTCCTTTGACTGCTGATGACCATGTACAGCATTGCCCCATTGACTGCTAATGACCATGTACAGCGTTTCCCCATTGACTGCTGATGACCATGTACAGCGTTTCCCCATTGACTGCTAATGACCATGTACAGCGTCTGCTAAATGACTTAAATGTAAATGTACATTTTGTTCCATTGACTGCTGATGACCATGTACAGCGTTGTTCCTTTGACTGCTGATGACCATGTACAGCGTTGTTCCTTTGACTGCTGATGACCATGTACAGCATTGCCCCATTGACTGCTAATGACCATGTACAGCGTTTCCCCATTGACTGCTGATGACCATGTACAGCGTTTCCCCATTGACTGCTAATGACCATGTACAGCGTTTCCCCATTGACTGCTGATGACCATGTACAGCGTTTCCCCATTGACTGCTGATGACCATGTACAGCGTTTCCCCATTGACTGCTAATGACCATGTACAGCGTCTGCTAAATGACTTAAATGTAAATGTACATTTTGTTCCATTGACTGCTGATGACCATGTACAGCGTTTCCCCATTGACTGCTAATGACCATGTACAGCGTCTGCTAAATGACTTAAATGTAAATGTACATTTTGTTCCTTTGACTGCTGATGACCATGTACAGCGTTTCCCCATTGACTGCTGATGACCATGTACAGCGTTTCCCCATTGACTGCTGATGACCATGTACAGCGTTTCCCCATTGACTGCTGATGACCATGTACAGTTTCCCCCCATTGACTGCTGATGACCATGTACAGCGTTTCCCATTGACTGCTGATGACCATGTACAGCGTTTCCCATTGACTGCTGATGACCATGTACAGCGTTTCCCCATTGACTGCTGATGACCATGTACAGCGTTTCCCATTGACTGCTGATGACCATGTACAGCGTTTCCCCATTGACTGCTGATGACCATGTACAGCGTTTCTCCATTGACTGCTGATGACCATGTACAGCGTTTCCCCATTGACTGCTAATGACCATGTACAGCGTTTCCCCATTGACTGCTGATGATGACCATGTACAGCGTTTCCCCATTGACTGCTAATGACCATGTGACTGCTGATGACCATGTACAGCGTTTCCCCATTGACTGCTAATGACCATGTACAGCGTTTCCCCATTGACTGCTGATGACCATGTACAGCGTTTCCCATTGACTGCTGATGACCATGTACAGCGTTTCCCCATTGACTGCTGATGACCATGTACAGCGTTTCCCCATTGACTGCTGATGACCATGCTGATGACTGCTGATGACCATGTACAGCGTTTCCCCATTGACTGCTGATGACCATGTACAGCGTTTCCCCATTGACTGCTGATGACCATGTACAGCGTTTCCCCATTGACTGCTGATGACCATGTACAGCGTTTCCCCATTGACTGCTGATGACCATGTACAGCGTTTCCCCATTGACTGCTGATGACCATGTACAGCGTTTCCCCATTGACTGCTGATGACCATGTACAGCGTTTCCCCATTGACTGCTGATGACCATGTACAGCGTTTCCCCATTGACTGCTGATGACCATGTACAGCGTTTCCCCATTGACTGCTGATGACCATGTACAGCGTTTCCCCATTGACTGCTGATTGTACAGCGTTTCCCATTGACTGCTGATGACCAATGACAGCAGCGTTTCCCCATTGACTGCTGATGACCATGTACAGCGTTTCCCCATTGACTGCTAATGACCATGTACAGCGTCTGCTAAATGACTTAAATGTAAATGTACATTTTGTTCCTTTGACTGCTGATGACCATGTACAGCGTTTCCCCATTGACTGCTGATGACCATGTACAGCGTTTCCCCATTGACTGCTGATGACCATGTACAGCGTTTCCCCATTGACTGCTGATGACCATGTACAGCGTTTCCCCATTGACTGCTGATGACCATGTACAGCGTTTCCCCATTGACTGCTGATGACCATGTACAGCGTTGTTCCATTGACTGCTGATGACCATGTACAGCGTTTCCCCATTGACTGCTGATGACCATGTACAGCGTTTCCCCATTGACTGCTAATGACCATGTACAGCGTTTCCCCATTGACTGCTGATGACCATGTACAGCGTTTCTCCATTGACTGCTGATGACCATGTACAGCGTTTCCCCATTGACTGCTAATGACCATGTACAGCGTTTCCCCATTGACTGCTGATGACCATGTACAGCGTTTCCCCATTGACTGCTAATGACCATGTACAGCGTTTCCCCATTGACTGCTAATGACCATGTACAGCGTTTCCCCATTGACTGCTAATGACCATGTACAGCGTTTCCCCATTGACTGCTGATGACCATGTACAGCGTTTCCCCATTGACTGCTGATGACCATGTAAATTGACTGCTGATGACCATGTACAGCGTTTCTCCATTGACTGCTGATGACCATGTACAGCGTTTCCCCATTGACTGCTAATGACCATGTACAGCGTTTCCCCATTGACTGCTGATGACCATGTACAGCGTTTCCCCATTGACTGCTGATGACCATGTACAGCGTTTCCCCATTGACTGCTGATGACCATGTACAGCGTTTCCCCATTGACTGCTGATGACCATGTACAGCGTTTCCCCATTGACTGCTGATGATTGACTGCTGATGACCATGTACAGCGTTTCCCCATTGACTGCTAATGACCATGTACAGCGTTTCCCCATTGACTGCTGAATGACCATGTACAGCGTTTCCCCATTGACTGCTGATGACCATGTACTTTCCCCATTGACTGCTGATGACCATGACTGCTGATGACCATGTACAGCGTTTCCCATTGACTGCTGATGACCATGTACAGCGTTTCCCCATTGACTGCTGATGACCATGTACAGCGTTTCCCCATTGACTGCTGATGACCATGTACAGCGTTGTTCCATTGACTGCTGATGACCATGTACAGCGTTTTGACTGCTGATGACCATGTACAGATGACTGCTAATGACCATGTACAGCGTTTCCCCATTGACTGCTAATGACCATGTACAGCGTTTCCCCATTGACTGCTGATGACCATGTACAGCGTTTCCCCATTGACTGCTAATGACCATGTACAGCGTTTCCCCATTGACTGCTGATGACCATGCACAGCGCTGTTCCATTGACTGCTAATGACCATGTACAGCGTTTCTCCATTGGCTGCTGCCTGACTTTATGTTGCCTGTTCTCCAGGCTCCAGGACAAGGCAGCAGACACCATCGAGTCTCTCCAGAAGGCTGGGATGAAGGTGTGGGTGCTGACCGGAGACAAGATGGAGACGGCGGCGGCTACTTGTTACGCTAGCAAGCTGTTCCGCCGTTCCACACAGATACTGGAGCTGACCACCAAACGCACCGAGGAACAGAGTCTACATGACGTTCTGTTTGACCTGAGTAAAACTGTACTCAGACAGCATGGTAGCATGACCAGAGACACCTTCTCAGGGTGGGTGCCGGGATCCCAAACACACACACACACACACGTGCACCTGGATGTGTTTAACTATACTTGTGGGGACCAGAAGCATACAGAAGCAAACATACAGACATTTTACCAACTGGGGATATTTTGTTAGTCTAGGCCTCCTTGGGGGCCGGTTCCGGCCCGCGGGCCGTATGTTTGACACCCCTGGTCTAGGGGGTTTAGGGTTAAGGTATAATTAGGGTTAGAATTAGGTTTAGGGTTGGGGGTTAGGTTAGGTTTTGAGGTTACGGTTAGGGTTAGATTTAGGGTTAGGAGTTAGGGAAAATAGGATTTTGAATGGTTATAAATTGTGTCCCCCCACAAGGTTAGTTAAAGACTGTGTGTGTATCTCTGTGTGTGTGTGTCCCCAGTCTGTCTGCTGACTGTGTGGACTACGGTCTGATCATCGACGGGGCCACCCTGTCTGCGGTGCTGAAGCCCAGTCAGGAGGACTCCAGTCAGGGGAACTACAAGGAGATCTTCCTGGAGATCTGTAGGAACTGCAGCGCTGTGCTCTGCTGCCGCATGGCTCCCCTCCAGAAAGCACAGGTAGCCTATCAGGCCGAGTTATTTCAAACGACACGTTTCCACACCTATTTCTGACCAACATGACTTTGGTGTCATGTGATCCGTCACGGCTAGATTAAGTGAAGGAAGCACTGACACAGTCTGATGGAGTGTTGAGCTGGTTGATGTTTCACCTCTCTACTGGACTCCACCACCTCCCCCCCTCCCCACACCTCTGTTCTCTGGTCACCAATTAGTGCCACTCCAGACTGTTGCCCCTCTCTCTCCTCTATTTCTCTCCGACCCATTATCTTTCTGTCTCCCTCTCTTCTAGCTCTCTTTCGCTCACATTAGACCCCACCTGTCATAGCAGACGTTATTTGGGACTGAGGAGTTACAGTATATTATATTCAGCTCTGTCTGGTATGACTCACTATCTGTTACTGAGGAGTTCTATTGAGCTCTGTCTGATATGACTCACTATCTCATACTGAGGAGTTCTATTGAGCTCTGTCTGATATGACTGTCACTATCTCTTACTGAGGAGTTCTATTGAGCTCTGTCTGATATGACTCACTATCTCATACTGAGGAGTTCTATTGAGCTCTGTCTGATATGACTGTCACTATCTCTTACTGAGGAGTTCTATTGAGCTCTGTCTGATATGACTCACTATCTCATACTGAGGAGTTCTATTGAGCTCTGTCTGATATGACTCACTATCTCATACTGAGGAGTTCTATTGAGCTCTGTCTGATATGACTCACTATCTCATACTGAGGAGTTCTATTGAGCTCTGTCTGATATGACTCACTATCTCATACTGAGGAGTTCTGAGCTCTGTCTGTTCTACTTCTCATACTGAGGAGTTCTATTGAGCTCTGTCTGATATGACTGTCACTATCTCTTACTGAGGAGTTCTATTGAGCTCTGTCTGATATGACTCACTATCTCATACTGAGGAGTTCTATTGAGCTCTGTCTGATATGACTGTCACTATCTCATACTGAGGAGTTCTATTGAGCTCTGTCTGATATGACTCACTATCTCATACTGAGGAGATCTATTGAGCTCTGTCTGATATGACTGTCACTATCTCTTACTGAGGAGTTCTATTGAGCTCTGATATGACTGTCAGTTCTATTGAGCTCTGTCTGATATGACTGTCACTATTTCTTACTGAGGAGTTCTATTGAGCTCTGTCTGATATGACTGTCACTATCTCATACTGAGGAGTTCTATTGAGCTCTGTCTGATATGACTCACTATCTCATACTGAGGAGATCTATTGAGCTCTGTCTGATATGACTGTCACTATCTCTTACTGAGGAGTTCTATTGAGCTCTGTCTGATATGACTGTCACTATTTCTTACTGAGGAGTTCTATTGAGCTCTGTCTGATATGACTGTCACTATTTCTTACTGAGGAGTTCTATTGAGCTCTGTCTGATATGACTGTCACTATCTCTTACTGAGGAGTTCTATTGAGCTCTGTCTGATATGACTGTCACTATCTCTTACTGAGGAGTTCTATTGAGCTCTGTCTGATATGACTGTCACTATCTCCTACTGAGGAGTTCTATTGAGCTCTGTCTGATATGACTGTCACTATCTCTTACTGAGGAGTTCTATTGAGCTCTGTCTGATATGACTGTCACTATCTCTTACTGAGGAGTTCTATTGAGCTCTGTCTGATATGACTGTCACTATCTCTTACTGAGGAGATCTATTGAGCTCTGTCTGATATGACTGTCACTATCTCTTACTGAGGAGATCTATTGAGCTCTGTCTGATATGACCGTCACTATTTCTTACTGCAAAATACCACTATTCCCTCTAGTTCTCCTCCACTGTGCTAGGAGGCAGAGGAATATGGGCTGTGATGTAATATGTACTGACATTCACATAGAAAGTCTTACTACTACATGCATCCTCTCTGTCACGTTAATATACAGTGGTTAGGTTCATTTAACAATGTCTGTAGGTTTAGCTCTAACTCTCTTTACAAAGATTGTCTGTATTAGACATATCTTCTTTGATGAATTACAGATTAAAAAAAAAAAATGGTTATCTCACTGATCCTGAAATGTTGTGTTACCAGATTGTGAAGCTGATCAAATCGTCTCCAGAACACCCCATCACGCTAGCCATTGGAGATGGGGCTAATGATGTTAGCATGATCCTGGAGGCTCACGTGGGGATCGGTTAGTATTACCCTGTTCACTGTAAATGGACCTCTTTTCAATAAAGTTATTTGAATACGATTTAGATTGGTTGATTTTATATATATATTTGAATATAGTTTTATATGTTTTTATTCATGTATATGACTCTCATAACAAATGGTAAAAGCGTTCAGTCATGTCCTCCCCTAAGGCATCATGGGTAAAGAGGGTCGCCAGGCAGCGCGGAACAGCGACTACGCCATCCCGAAGTTCAAACACCTGAAGAAGATGCTGCTGGTTCACGGACACTACTACTACATCCGCATCTCAGAGCTTGTCCAGTACTTCTTCTACAAAGTGAGTGTTTTCTCACTAAATGTAACTTAGGACTACTGATGATTAAGCATTAAAACATAATTTTCTTTTTCCTCAGAATGTCGCCTTCATCTTCCCTCAGTTCCTCTACCAGTTCTTCTGTGGCTTCTCCCAACAGGTACATAAAAGATGTGCCCAAAATTGTAGTACTTTAAACCATGACTTTGTGGAGAAGTTTGAATTGTTTTTCTCTGGTTAAGAATGCATGACAAATGAGTAAGATATAAATATTGTTTTAAATGACTGATCTTGGTTGTTCTCTACCATCCTGTCTCTCTCCAGCCGCTGTATGACACAGCCTATCTGACACTGTACAATATCAGCTTTACCTCTCTACCCATCCTGCTCTTCAGCCTCATCGAGCAGCACATCAACATGGACATCCTCAAGAAAGACCCCTCCCTCTACAGGTACACTACATGACCAAACTATGTGGACACCTGCTTGTCAAACATCTCACTCCAAAATCATGAGCATTAATAGGAGTTGGTCCCCCCTTTGTTGCTATAACAGCCTCCACTCTACTGGGAAGACTTTCCACTAGATGTTGGAACATTGCTACAGGGACTTGCTTCCTTTCAGCCAGAAGAGCATTAGTTGGCATTCCAATTCATCCCAAAAGTGTTTGATGGGGTTGAGGTCAGGGCTCTGTGCAGGCCAGTCAAGTTCTTCCACACAGATCTCGACAAACCATTTCTGTTTGAATCTCGCTTTGTGCACGGGGGCATTGTCATGCGGAAACAGGAAAGGGCCTTCTCCAAACTGTTGCCACAAAGCAAAGCACAGAATCCCCTGGAATGTCATTGTATGCTGTAGCATTAAGATATCCCTTCACTGGAACTAAGGGGCCTAGCCCAAACCATGAAAAACAGCCCCAGACCATTATTCCTCCACTGAACTTTACAGTTGTCAGTATCCATTCAGGCAGGTAGCATTCTCCTGGCATCCTCCAAACCCATCTGTCAGACTGCCAGATGGTGAAACGTGATTCATCACTATATTTTTATTTATTTATTTATTCAGGCAAGTCAGTTAAGAACAAATTCTTATTTTCAATGAGGGCCTAGGAACAGTGGGTTAACTGCCTGTTCAGTGTGCCTGTTCAGGGGCAGAACGACAGATTTGTACCTTTTCAGCTCGGGGTTTGAACTTGCAACCTTCCAGTTACAAGTCGAATGCTCTAACCACTAGGCTACCCTGTTTTACACCACTCCAGCCGATGCTTGGTAATCGGTGATGTCAGCTGTAATACTGCAGATTGTAGCTTCTATCAATGTAATTGTCTGCGTCATTTCAAATCCCCCATATATATTTTTGTATACATATTTTTCAAAATATATTTTCCTTTATTATTTTTCCTCTAACCCTACCACCCCTCCCCTAACCCTACCACCCCTCCCCTAACCCTACCACCCCTCCCCTAACCCTACCACCCCTCCCCTCCCCTAACCCTACCACCCCTCCCCTAACCCTACCACCCCTCCCCGAACCCTACCACCTCTCACCTAACCCTACCACCCCTCCCCTAACCCTCCCACCCCTCCCCTAACCCTACCACCCCTCCCCTAACCCTACCACCCCTCCCCTAACCCTACCACCCCTCCCCTAACCCTACCACCTCTCCCTAACCCTACCACCCCTCCCCTAACCCTACCACCCCTCCCCTCCCTAACCCTACCACCCCTCCCTAACCCTACCACCTCTCCCCTAACCCTACCACCTCTCCCCTAACCCTACCACCCCTCCCCTAACCCTACCACCTCTCCCCTAACCCTACCACCTCTCCCCTAACCCTACCACCTCTCCCCTAACCCTACCACCCCTCCCCTAACCCTACCACCTCTCCCCTAACCCTACCACCTCTCCCCTAACCCTACCACCCCTCCCCTAACCCTACCACCTCTCCCCTAACCCTACCACCTCTCCCCTAACCCTACCACCTCTCCCCTAACCCTACCACCTCTCCCCTAACCCTACCACCCCTCCCCTAACCCTACCACCTCTCCCCTAACCCTACCACCTCTCCCCTAACCCTACCACCTCTCCTACCACCTCTCCCCTAACCCTACCACCTCTCCCCTAAGCGTACCACCTCTCCCCTAACCCTACCACCCCTCCCCTAACCCTACCACCTCTCCCCTAACCCTACCACCTCTCCCCTAACCCTACCACCCCTCCCCTAACCCTACCACCCCTCCCCTAACCCTACCACCTCTCCCCTAACCCTACCACCCCTCCCCTAACCCTACCACCTCTCCCCTAACCCTACCACCTCTCCCCTAACCCTACCACCTCTCCCCTAACCCTACCACCTCTCCCCTAACCCTACCACCTCTCCCCTAACCCTCCCCTAACCCTACCCCCCTCCCCTAACCCAACCACCTCTCCCCTAACCCTACCACCCCTCCCTAACCCTACCACCTCTCCCCTAACCCTACCACCTCTCCCCTAACCCTACCACCCCTCCCCTAACCCTACCACCTCTCCCCTAACCCTACCACCTCTCCCCTAACCCTACCACCTCTCCCCTAACCCTACCACCTCTCCCCTAACCCTACCACCCCTCCCCTAATTGGAGTAAATCCCCTAATTGGAGTAAACTAATGGACAACAACACTTAGGCTTCTACTTCCAGCTGATACATACTATATAAATGATACGGACACAATGTATTTTACAATAGTTATATTTAGTTTGTTTTTAATCCCATCCTTCAGCTACCATCAATTGGTGATCTTGCGTCTGCTCGGCCATGGAAACCCATTTCACGAATCTCCCGACAAACAGTTAATGTGCTTATGTTGCTTCCAGAGGCAGTTTGGAACTCGGTACTTAGTGTTGCAACCAAGGACAGACTATTTGTATGTGCTACGCGCTTCAGCACTCGGCCGTTCTGTTCTGTGAGCTTGTGTGGCCTACCGCTTTGTGACGGAGCTGTTGTTGCTCCTAGACGTTTCCACTTCACAATAACAGCACTTACAGGTGACCGGGGCAGCTCCAGCAGGGCAGAAATGTGACTAACTGACTTGTTGGAAAGGTGGCATCCTTTGACGGTGCCACGTTGAAAATCACGGAGCTCTTCAGTAAGTCCATTCTACTGCCAATGTTTGTCTATGGAGTTTGCATGGCTGTGTGCTTGATTATATACACTACCGTTCAAAAGTTTGGGGTCACTTAGAAATGTCTTGTTTTTGAAAGAAAAACACTTTTTTGTTGTCCATTAAAATAACATCAAATTGATCAGAAATACAGTGTAGACATTGTTAATGTTGTAAATGGAATAACTGCATCGGTCAAACAGAGGCCCATTATCAGCAACTATCACTCCATTGGGATGTTGTTTTAGCTAATCCAAGTTTATCATTTTAAAGGCTAATTGATCATTAGAAACCCCTTTTGCAATTATGTTAGCACAGCTGAAAACTGTTGTCCTGATTAAAGATGCAATAAAAATGGGATTAGCTAACACAACGTGCCATTGGAACACAGGAGTGATGGTTGCTGATAATGGGCCCCTGTACGCCTATTCCATTAAAAATCAGCCGTTACCAGCTACAATAGTCATTTACAACATTAACAATTTCTACACTGTATTTCTGAACAATTAGATGTTATTTTAATGGACAAAAAAAAGTGCTTTTCTTTAAAAAACAAGACATTTCTAAGTGACCCTAAACTTTTGAATGGTAGTGTTCTCCTGTTTACACCTGTCAGCAGCAGGTGTGGCTGAAGTAGCTGAATCCATTCATTTGAAGCTGTGTCCACATACTTTTGTATATATAGTGTAGCTGCTACCCACCAACTGCCTGTCCCAGCATGCAATAGTGTGATGTGATACATTTGTGTAGACTGTTAGAAAATCTCACATTGGGAATGTTCCTCAGTTGATCTCTTCCACAGCGTTTCCTCAGATCATACTGAGCAGATAATTGTAAAATCCTATCAGCTCTTGGCAAACTGTGACTGTCATCTCTCTCCTCGTATGAACTCTGTTACTAAACAACAGCCACATTCACATTCTCAAGATGTTGTAAGACGTTACTTGATAATAATAGAATCACGTAGACACACTTGTTTGTGAATCCATATATACAGTGTAAAGCTCACATTGTTCAGTGGTGATGCCAGTAAATGCTTGATGTTTTTGTTTGCTTTTCCTCTCTCTGCCTGGTGACAATCAATACTCCATTTTCCTGATAGCTACCTATGGGTAATTGTGTGGAAAATTTAGACTAACAATGCAGCAGGCAGAAAGGCATCTGACTGGCGTCAGGTCATTCCTCCATGCCTGGATTTGTCAGCTAACTGTTAAATCAATGCTGCCTTGCTAACTTTTGTGGTGGAGGAATGCTGTTTTAGCTCTGGAGACTAATAGAAAGTGAGATTGATGTTAGATTGGAATTCTTCTGGTTAAAGGGACAATTCACCCCAAAATCTAAATGTGTCAGACATTAGTATGAATTGAAAGGAATCTATAGATGAATGGGAAAATATAACCATCGAATGAAATCCAAAAATACATAGTATATAGACGAATGTAATGCAAGCATTATGCTCAAGTGTCTGGTCATCAGATAACATGGATCTCTTGTCTCCTCTCTACAGGGACATAGCTCAGAACTCCCTCCTATATTTACTGTATATAATGTGTACTGTAATGTTTCCTCTCTACAGGGACATAGCTCAGAACTCCCTCCTATATTTACTGTATATAATATGTACTGTAATTTTTCCTCTCTACGGGACATAGCTCAGAACTCCCTCCTATATTTACTGTATATAATATGTACTGTAATGTTTCCTCTCTACAGGGACATGGCTCAGAACTCCCTCCTATATTTACTGTATATAATATGTACTGTAATGTTTCCTCTCTACAGGGACATAGCTCAGAACTCTCTCCTATATTTACTGTATATAATGTGTACTGTAATGTTTCCTCTCTACAGGGACATAGCTCAGAACTCTCTCCTATATTTACTGTATATAATGTGTACTGTAATGTTTCCTCTCTACAGGGACATAGCTCAGAACTCTCTCCTATATTTACTGTGTATAATGTGTACTGTAATGTCTCCTCTCTACAGGGACATAGCTCAGAACTCTCTCCTATATTTACTGTGTATAATGTGTACTGTAATGTTTCCTCTCTACAGGGACATAGCTCAGAACTCCCTCCTATATTTACTGTATATAATGTGTACTGTAATGTTTCCTCTCTACAGGGACATAGCTCAGAACTCCCTCCTATATTTACTGTATATAATGTGTACTGTAATGTCTCCTCTCTACAGGGACATAGCTCAGAACTCCCTCCTATATTTACTGTATATAATATGTACTGTAATGTTTCCTCTCTACAGGGACATAGCTCAGAACTCCCTCCTATATTTACTGTATATAATATGTACTGTAATGTTTCCTCTCTACAGGGACATAGCTCAGAACTCTCTCCTATATTTACTGTATATAATGTGTACTGTAATGTTTCCTCTCTACAGGGACATAGCTCAGAACTCTCTCCTATATTTACTGTATATAATGTGTACTGTAATGTTTCCTCTCTACAGGGACATAGCTCAGAACTCTCTCCTATATTTACTGTATATAATGTGTACTGTAATGTCTCCTCTCTACAGGGACATAGCTAAGAACTCTCTCCTATATTTACTGTGTATAATGTGTACTGTAATGTCTCCTCTCTACAGGGACCTGGCTCAGAACTCCCTCCTATATTTACTGTATATAATGTGTACTGTAATGTTTCCTCTCTACAGGGACATAGTTAAGAACTCCCTCCTATATTTACTGTATATAATGTGTACTGTAATGTTTCCTCTCTACAGGGACATAGCTCAGAACTCCCTCCTATATTTACTGTATATAATATGTACTGTAATGTTTCCTCTCTACAGGGACATAGTTAAGAACTCCCTCCTATATTTACTGTATATAATATGTACTGTAATGTCTCCTCTCTACAGGGACATAGCTCAGAACTCCCTCCTATATTTACTGTGTATAATGTGTACTGTAATGTTTCCTCTCTACAGGGACATAGCTCAGAACTCCCTCCTATATTTACTGTATATAATGTGTACTGTAATGTTTCCTCTCTACAGGGACATAGCTCAGAACTCTCTCCTATATTTACTGTATATAATGTGTACTGTAATGTTTCCTCTCTACAGGGACATAGCTCAGAACTCCCTCCTATATTTACTGTGTATAATGTGTACTGTAATGTTTCCTCTCTACAGGGACATAGCTCAGAACTCCCTCCTATATTTACTGTATATAATATGTACTGTAATGTTTCCTCTCTACAGGGACATAGCTCAGAACTCCCTCCTATATTTACTGTGTATAATGTGTACTGTAATGTTTCCTCTCTACAGGGACATAGCTAAGAACTCTCTCCTATATTTACTGTATATAATATGTACTGTAATGTTTCTTCTCTACAGGGACATAGCTAAGAACTCCCTCCTATATTTACTGTCTATAATGTGTACTGTAATGTTTCTTCTCTACAGGGACATAGCTAAGAACTCCCTCCTATATTTACTGTATATAATGTGTACTGTAATGTTTCCTCTCTACAGGGACATAGCTCAGGACTCCTTCCTATATTTACTGTATATAATGTGTACTGTAATGTTTCCTCTCTACAGGGACGTAGCTCAGAACTCCCTCCTATATTTACTGTATATAATGTGTACTGTAATGTTTCCTCTCTACAGGGACATAGTTAAGAACTCCCTCCTATATTTACTGTATATAATGTGTACTGTAATGTTTCCTCTCTACAGGGACATAGCTAAGAACTCCCTCTTATATTTACTGTATATAATGTGTACTGTAATGTTTCCTCTCTACAGGGACATAGCTTAGAACTCCCTCCTATATTTACTGTATATAATGTGTACTGTAATGTTTCCTCTCTACATGGACATAGTTAAGAATTCCCTCCTATATTTACTGTATATAATGTGTACTGTAATGTTTCCTCTCTACAGGGACATAGTTAAGAAGGTTCTCCTATATTTACTGTATATAATGTGTACTGTAATGTTTCCTCTCTACAGGGACATAGCTTAGAACTCCCTCCTATATTTACTGTGTATAATGTGTACTGTAATGTCTCCTCTCTACAGGGACATAGCTCAGAACTCCCTCCTATATTTACTGTATATAATGTGTACTGTAATGTTTCCTCTCTACAGGGACATAGCTCAGAACTCCCTCCTATATTTACTGTGTATAATGTGTACTGTAATGTCTCCTCTCTACAGGGACATAGCTTAGAACTCCCTCCTATATTTACTGTGTATAATGTGTACTGTAATGTTTCCTCTCTACAGGGACATAGCTAAGAACTCTCTCCTATATTTACTGTATATAATGTGTACTGTAATGTTTCCTCTCTACAGGGACATAGCTCAGAACTCCTTCCTATATTTACTGTATATAATGTGTACTGTAATGTTTCCTCTCTACAGGGACATAGCACAGAACTCCCTCCTATATTTACTGTATATAATGTGTACTGTAATGTTTCCTCTCTACAGGGACATAGTTAAGAACTCCCTCCTATATTTACTGTATATAATGTGTACTGTAATGTTTCCTCTCTACAGGGACATAGTTAAGAACTCCCTCCTATATTTACTGTATATAATGTGTACTGTAATGTTTCCTCTCTACAGGGACATAGCTAAGAACGCCCTCTTATATTTACTGTATATAATGTGTACTGTAATGTTTCCTCTCTACAGGGACATAGCTTAGAACTCCCTCCTATATTTACTGTATATAATGTGTACTGTAATGTTTCCTCTCTACATGGACATAGTTAAGAATTCCCTCCTATATTTACTGTATATAATGTGTACTGTAATGTTTCCTCTCTACAGGGACATAGTTAGAACTCTCCTATATTTACTGTATATAATGTGTACTGTAATGTTTCCTCTCTACAGGGACATAGCTCAGAACTCCCTCCTATATTTACTGTGTATAATGTGTACTGTAATGTTTCCTCTCTACAGGGACATAGCTCAGAACTCCCTCCTATATTTACTGTATATAATGTGTACTGTAATGTTTCCTCTCTACAGGGACATAGCTCAGAACTCCCTCCTATATTTACTGTGTATAATATGTACTGTAATGTCTCCTCTCTACAGGGACATAGCTTAGAACTCCCTCCTATATTTACTGTGTATAATGTGTACTGTAATGTTTCCTCTCTACAGGGACATAGCTAAGAACTCTCTCCTATATTTACTGTATATAATGTGTACTGTAATGTTTCCTCTCTACAGGGACATAGCTCAGAACTCCTTCCTATATTTACTGTATATAATGTGTACTGTAATGTTTCCTCTCTATAGGGACATAGCACAGAACTCCCTCCTATATTTACTGTATATAATGTGTACTGTAATGTTTCCTCTCTACAGGGACATAGTTAAGAACTCCCTCCTATATTTACTGTATATAATGTGTACTGTAATGTTTCCTCTCTACAGGGACATAGTTAAGAAGGTTCTCCTATATTTACTGTATATAATGTGTACTGTAATGTTTCCTCTCTACAGGGACATAGCTTAGAACTCCCTCCTATATTTACTGTGTATAATGTGTACTGTAATGTTTCCTCTCTACAGGGACATAGCTCAGAACTCCCTCCTATATTTACTGTGTATAATATGTACTGTAATGTCTCCTCTCTACAGGGACATAGCTAAGAACTCTCTCCTATATTTACTGTATATAATGTGTACTGTAATGTTTCCTCTCTACATGGACATAGTTAAGAATTCCCTCCTATATTTACTGTATATAATGTGTACTGTAATGTTTCCTCTCTACAGGGACATAGTTAAGAAGGTTCTCCTATATTTACTGTATATAATGTGTACTGTAATGTTTCCTCTCTACAGGGACATAGCTTAGAACTCCCTCCTATATTTACTGTGTATAATGTGTACTGTAATGTCTCCTCTCTACAGGGACATAGCTCAGAACTCCCTCCTATATTTACTGTATATAATGTGTACTGTAATGTTTCCTCTCTACAGGGACATAGCTCAGAACTCCCTCCTATATTTACTGTGTATAATATGTACTGTAATGTCTCCTCTCTACAGGGACATAGCTTAGAACTCCCTCCTATATTTACTGTGTATAATGTGTACTGTAATGTTTCCTCTCTACAGGGACATAGCTAAGAACTCTCTCCTATATTTACTGTATATAATGTGTACTGTAATGTTTCCTCTCTACAGGGACATAGCTCAGAACTCCTTCCTATATTTACTGTATATAATGTGTACTGTAATGTTTCCTCTCTACAGGGACATAGCTAAGAACTCCCTCCTATATTTACTGTATATAATGTGTACTGTAATGTTTCCTCTCTACAGGGACATAGTTAAGAACTCCCTCCTATATTTACTGTATATAATGTGTACTGTAATGTTTCCTCTCTACAGGGACATAGTTAAGAAGGTTCTCCTATATTTACTGTATATAATGTGTACTGTAATGTTTCCTCTCTACAGGGACATAGTTAGAACTCCCTCCTATATTTACTGTGTATAATGTGTACTGTAATGTCTCCTCTCTACAGGGACATAGCTCAGAACTCCCTCCTATATTTACTGTGTATAATATGTACTGTAATGTCTCCTCTCTACAGGGACATAGCTAAGAACTCTCTCCTATATTTACTGTATATAATGTGTACTGTAATGTTTCTTCTCTACAGGGACATAGCTAAGAACTCTCTCCTATATTTACTGTGTATAATGTGTACTGTAATGTTTCCTCTCTACAGGGACATAGCACAGAACTCCCTCCTATATTTACTGTATATAATGTGTACTGTAATGTTTCCTCTCTACAGGGACATAGTTAAGAACTCCCTCCTATATTTACTGTATATAATGTGTACTGTAATGTTTCCTCTCTACAGGGACATAGTTAAGAAGGTTCTCCTATATTTACTGTATATAATGTGTACTGTAATGTTTCCTCTCTACAGGGACATAGCTTAGAACTCCCTCCTATATTTACTGTGTATAATGTGTACTGTAATGTTTCCTCTCTACAGGGACATAGCTCAGAACTCCCTCCTATATTTACTGTGTATAATATGTACTGTAATGTCTCCTCTCTACAGGGACATAGCTAAGAACTCTCTCCTATATTTACTGTATATAATGTGTACTGTAATGTTTCTTCTCTACAGGGACATAGCTAAGAACTCTCTCCTATATTTACTGTGTATAATGTGTACTGTAATGTCTCCTCTCTACAGGGACATAGCTCAGAACTCCCTCCTATATTTACTGTGTATAATGTGTACTGTAATGTTTCCTCTCTACAGGGACATAGCTCAGAACTCTCTCCTATATTTACTGTATATAATGTGTACTGTAATGTTTCCTCTCTACAGGGACATAGCTAAGAACTCCCTCCTATATTTACTGTATATAATGTGTACTGTAATGTTTCCTCTCTACAGGGACATAGCTCAGAACTCCCTCCTATATTTACTGTATATAATGTGTACTGTAATGTTTCCTCTCTACAGGGACATAGCTCAGAACTCCCTCCTATATTTACTGTATATAATGTGTACTGTAATGTTTCCTCTCTACAGGGACATAGCTAAGAACTCTCTCCTGCGTTGGCCCATTTTCATCTACTGGACCTTCCTGGGGGTGTTCGACGCCGTCGTCTTCTTCTTTGGTTCTTACTTCCTGTTCAACAACAGCACCTTCACCAGCAACGGACAGGTAAAGACACCGTCGTCGTGGCTACTGGAGTACTGCGTTAAAGAGTATATGTTGGTGTGATGTATATATAATGATCGTCTGATCATACTGCACTTCTCCAAGCCCATGTCAAGTGTTTATGTTCCTGCCGTGAAGGAGTGTCCAGTGATTGTGATGTGGAGTGGCTGATTGTGACTGTGGGTTATGAGTGAGTTCACTGGTCGCACACAGGTTGGATCAATGTTGTTGCCACGTTTTGTCAACGTGGAAAACGTAATTGTCATCAATGTACATTTGACCCAGCTTTTACCCACAATTCAACATGGACCTTTGAGTTCATTTGACATTGAATTCATGTTAGTGAACAACATTCTAAAACTTTAGTCAGAACAGCTGTCGTCTGTGGAAGGTGTGGTGATTTTAGGTAAATGGATGACATAAGATCTCCTGGCCTGCAGATTCACCTGTGATCCTTTGCATAAAACCATGACCGGATCTCCCATTCATATCTATGAAAGGAAAGCATGTTGAGTCTGCAGACATCTTTCTCTGTGCTGTTTCTCCTTTTATATCTCTTCCTTTATATCACTTTAACCTGTTGGATTGCTTTGATTTGCCTGTTTTTGCTTTATTTCCTTTGAATATCAGATGTTTTAGTTTTCTGGCTTCCAGTTCTTTCTTTTATTTTCTTCCTCCTCCTCTTCTTCTCCTCTTACCTTTATGTTGCTTGTTCTTTATGCTTCTCGTTCTCTCCTCAGCTAATGACAACCAACACACAGATGGTAAGCCTGTCCCTATCTGTCTGTCACCCTGTTTTAGTTGGACTACCCCCCTCCACTGCCCGTCACATTGCGTAACCAAACCGCCCGTCATCATCTCATCCAATAGGTATCCCCTCATATCCAACCCCTACTGCCTGTATAGGCCAATGAGCTGTAGGTATATCCGTGTAGTAATAGTAAACCCATACTCCAACTCCACTCTTGTCTCGTTGTGTAGTTTCCGTAGTCCAGACTTCCTCATGTTGTTTGTGTATCCGGTACAACAGTGGTTTCTGCTAGTAGACATCCACCATGAAGGGTGGTAGGGAACGGCTCATATTGAGTCTTTAGGTCAGGGTTTTGTGTCCGCCCAGCTTTAACACACCTGTTGTAGATAATCAACAAATGGTATTGATCTATAACACAATTGATCTGGTGTGTTAGAGCTGGGCTGGAACGAAAGCCTGTACACGCTGCAACCCTCCAGGACCAGGATTGGCTACCCCTACTCTAAGATGTCATCTCCTGTCAGAACACAAGGCTGAAGACTGTAAGACCCGTACACTATAGACTACAGTATGTGACAAAGGAAATTAATGGCCAAGTACATTTGACGGATATTGTTGTATAGGACATGTCAGGTTGATATTTCATAACAAAATGACCGTATGTGGGCAGACTAGACTTCTATCTAACTTATTGTTTTGGTGGAATATTTAGCAGATAAAAGGAAAGGGTGAAAACAGGAAGTATAAACAACACAGAGACAGAAGGAGTCTGTTTTTCAAGGTTCTCTTCTATCACTGCATTTCATTGGCCCTTGCAGTAGTTTTAAAGAAGCAGCTCATTTTGACTGTTAAAAGGATAGTTCTCCCTCAGTCAAAGTTTGTCAGGTGTATTCATACATTGGGGGTAATTGTCCCTTTAAGCCCTCTTGAGGAAAGCAGGTGGGTTTATGTATTGGTAGGTAACTTCATGTTGTTGACCCTCATCACCATTGGTTTGGGTATTAGCATTCCATCAACATCACAAGCTATTTGAACGTACAGAACATGTTTTATTTGTAAAGAATATTTATTTTAGAGACACATGTAGGTAATTTCAGGTTATTCTGTACTTTAAATACAGAACTAAGAGAAATAGTGCACATATTGTTGTTGTTTGAAGCAGCTTGAAAATAGTTTAATATCCATTTTCCATCTCTGCACTGGTTTGACTTCATATAACTGAATGAAAAAAACATCTCTGGAAAATACAACTAAACTGTGTGATTTTTGTATTGATTAATCCTGGATAATTGCTCATTTAAAAAGCTAAACATAGCAACAAACATATGTAGTAATGCAAAGGATATGTAGTTAGTCAAGGCTGACTGTAATTACAGTAGCATACTGTCCTCTGAAATGGCTGCATGTCTAATAGTGTGATTTCTCTCTGTAATACCTTCCTCTCCACAGATGTTTGGTAACTGGACGTTTGGGACGCTGGTCTTCACTGTGCTGGTGTTCACAGTCACCTTAAAGGTACAGTAACATCCTACCCATCACCACCGCTAAGTCACTGTAACATCCTACCCATCACCACCGCTAAGGCACTACTTTACAGTAACATCCTACTCATCACTACCGCTAAGGCACTACTTTACAGTAACATCCTACCCATCACCACCGCTAAGGCACTACTTTACAGGAACATCCTACCCATCACCACCGCTAAGGCACTACTTTACAGTAACATCCTACCCATCACCACCGCTAAGGCACTACTTTACAGTAACATCCTACCCATCACCACCGCTAAGGCACTACTTTACAGTAACATCCTACCCATCACCACCGCTAAGGCACTGCTTTACAGTAACATCCTGCCCATCACCACCGCTAAGGCACTACTTTACAGTAACATCCTACCCATCACCACCGCTAAGGCACTACTTTACAGTAACATCCTACCCATCACCACCGCTAAGGCACTACTTTACAGTAACATCCTACCCATCACCACCGCTACGGCACTACTTTACAGTAACATCCTACCCATCACCACCGCTAAGGCACTACTTTACAGTAACATCCTACCCATCACCACCGCTAAGGCACTACTTTACAGTAACAGCCTACCCATCACCACTGCTAAGGCACTACTTTACAGTAACATCCTACTCATCACTACCGCTAAGGCACTACTTTACAGTAACATCCTACCCATCACCACCGCTAAGGCACAACTTTACAGTAACATCCTACCCATCACTATCGCTAAGGCACTACTTTACAGTAACATCCTACCAATCACCACTGCTAAGGCACTACTTTACAGTAACATCCTACCCATCACCACCGCTAAGGCACTACTTTACAGTAACAGCCTACCCATCACCACCGCTAAGGCACTACTTTACAGTTACATCCTACTCATCACTACCGCTAAGGCACGACTTTACAGTAACATCCTACTCATCACTACCGTTCAGTAACATCCTACCCATCACTACCGCTAAGGCACTGTAACATCCTACCCAACACCACTGCTAAGGCACTACTTTACAGTAACATCCTACCCATCACCACCGCTAAGGCACTACTTTACAGTAACATCCTACTCATCACTACCGCTAAGGCACTGTAACATCCTACTCATCACTAACGCTAAGGCACTACTTTACAGTAACATCTTACTCATCACCACCGCTAAGGCACTACTTTACAGTAACCTCCTACTCATCACCACCGCTAAGGCACTACTTTACAGTAACATCCTACCCATCACCACCGCTAAGGCACTACTTTACAGTAACATCCTACCCATCACCACTGCTAAGGCACTACTTTACAGTAACATCCTACTCATCACTACTGCTAAGGCACTACTTTACAGTAACATCCTACCCATCACCACCGCTAAGGCACAACTTTACAGTAACATCCTACCCATCACTACCGCTAAGGCACTACTTTACAGTAACATCCTACCAATCACCACTGCTTTTTACAGTAACATCCTACCCATCACCACCGCTAAGGCACTGTTTACAGTAACAGCCTACCCATCACCACCGCTAAGGCACTACTTTACAGTTACATCCTACTCATCACTACCGCTAAGGCACGACTTTACAGTAACATCCTACTCATCACTACCGTTCAGTAACATCCTACCCATCACTACCGCTAAGGCACTACTTTACAGTAACATCCTACCCAACACCACTGCTAAGGCACTACTTTACAGTAACATCCTACCCATCACCACCGCTAAGGCACTACTTTACAGTAACATCCTACTCATCACTCACACACTTTACAGTAACATCCTACTCATCACTAACGCTAAGGCACTACTTTACAGTAACATCCTACCCATCACCACCGCTAAGGCACTACTTTACAGTAACATCCTACCCATCACCACCGCTAAGGCACTACTTTACAGTAACATCCTACCCATCACCACCGCTAAGGCACTACTTTACAGTAACATCCTACTCATCCCTACCTCTAAGTCACTACTTTATGCTAGATGTTAAAGGGACTCGATATTAGAGTGAATTCTACTGTTTTGAATTAATTACCATTCGATGGTCTTTCTCCACCTCTCTTTCTGTCTCTCTCTCTTTCTGTCTCTCTCTCTCCCCCCCTCTTTCTCTCTCTCTCTCTCTCTCTCTCTCTCTCTCTCTCTCTCTCTCTCTCTCTCTCTCTCTCTCTCTCTCTCTCTCTCTCTCTCTCTCTCTCTCTCTCTGTCTCTCTTTCTCTCTTTCTCTCTCTCTCTTTCTCTCTTTCTCTGTGTCTCTCTCTGTCTCTGTCGCTCTCCATCTCACAGCTCGCCCTGGACACACACTACTGGACGTGGATCAACCACTTTGTCATCTGGGGCTCGCTGCTTTTCTTCGTCATCTTCTCTCTGCTATGGGGAGGCATCATTTGGTATGTATTAGTATATCTTATTGTTTTCTGTTATCCATGTTACCAGGGGAAGTACTATGTGTTTATGCAGATTTTATAAACATAAATATAGGTGAAATAGATATTGTCTTCTCGGTCTCCCTACCAGGAGTGTTCATTGAGAGGTTCTAGATGTATAATAACTAGATCCTCTCTAGACCCATGAGAGGTTCTAGGTGTATAATAACTAGATCCTCTCTCCTCTCTCAGACCTATCCTGAACTACCAGAGGATGTACTATGTGTTCATTGAGAGGTTCTAGATGTATAATAACTAGATCCTCTCTCCTCTCTCCAGACCCATGAGAGGTTCTAGGTGTATAATAACTAGATCCTCTCTCCTCTCTCAGACCCATCCTGAACTACCAGAGGTTGTACTATGTGTTCATTGATCCTCTCTCCTCTCTCCAGACCTATCCTGAACTACCAGAGGATGTACTATGTGTTCATTGAGAGGTTCTAGATGTATAATAACTAGATCCTCTCTCCTCTCTCCAGACCCATGAGAGGTTCTAGGTGTATAATAACTAGATCCTCTCTCCTCTCTCAGACCCATCCTGAACTACCAGAGGTTGTACTATGTGTTCATTGATCCAGAACTACCAGAGGATGTACTATGTGTTCATTGAGAGGTTCTAGATGTATAATAACTAGATCCTCTCTCCTCTCTCCAGACCCATGAGAGGTTCTAGGTGTATAATAACTAGATCCTCTCTCCTCTCTCAGACCCATCCTGAACTACCAGAGGTTGTACTATGTGTTCATTGATCCTCTCTCCTCTCTCCAGACCCATCCTGAACTACCAGAGGATGTACTATGTGTTCATTGAGAGGTTCTAGATGTATAATAACTAGATCCTCTCTCCTCTCTCCAGACCCATCCTGAACTACCAGAGGATGTACTATGTGTTCATTGAGAGGTTCTAGATGTATAATAACTAGATCCTCTCTCCTCTCTCCAGACCCATCCTGAACTACCAGAGGATGTACTATGTGTTCATTGAGAGGTTCTAGATGTATAATAATTAGATCCTTTCTCCTCTCCCCAGGCCCTTCCTGAACTACCAGAGGATGTACTATGTGTTTATTCAGATGTTGTCCAGCGGTCCGGCCTGGCTCAGCATCATCCTGCTCATCGTCATCAGTTTGCTGCCTGACGTGGTTAAGAAGGTTGTCTGCAGGGCCCTGTGGCCCACCACCACAGAACGCATCCAGGTGGGCGAGCACACACACACACACACACACACACACACACACACACACACACACACACACACACACACACACACACACACACACACACACACACACACACACACACACACACACACATTATGCACAGAAGTACATGCTTACATTTGCATACACCCTAGAGGTCGACCGATTATGATTTTTCAACGCCGATGCCGATTATTGGAGGTCCAAAAAGGCCGGTACCGATTAATCGGCCGATTTAATTTTTGAAAAAAATGTATTTGTAATAATGACAATTCCAACAATATTGAATGAACACTTATTTTAACTTAATAAAATACATCAATAAAATGAATTTAGCCTCAAATAAATAATGAAACATGTTCAATTTGTTTTAAATAATGCAAAAACAATGTGTTGGAGAAGAAAGTAAAATACAATATGTGCCATGTAAGAAAGCTAATGTTTCAGTTCCTTGCTCAGAACATGAGAACATATGAAAGCTGGTGGTTCCTTTTAACACGAGTCTTCAATATTCCCAGGTAAGAAGTT
Organism: Oncorhynchus keta; assembly: GCF_023373465.1. Classification (NCBI taxonomy): domain Eukaryota; kingdom Metazoa; phylum Chordata; class Actinopteri; order Salmoniformes; family Salmonidae; genus Oncorhynchus; species Oncorhynchus keta. The sequence goes on along the minus strand of NC_068457.1, from coordinate 20,393,250 downwards.
TTAGGTTGTAGTTATTATAGGAATTATATGACTATTTCCCTCTATACCATTTGTATTTCATTAACATCCAACCTGACTATTGGATGTTCTTATAGGCACTTTAGTATTGCCAGTGTAACAGTATAGCTTCCATCCCTCTCCTCGCTCCTCCCTGGGCTCGAACCAGCAACACAACAGCCACCCTCGAAGCAGCGTTACCCATGCAGAGCAAGGGAAACAACCACCCCAAGGCTCACAGCGAGTGACGTTTGAAACGCTATTAGTGCGTGCTAACTAGCTAGCCATTTCACTTCGGTTACACCGGCCTCATCTCGGGAGTTGATAGGCTTGACGTCATAAACAGCGCAATGCCTGACGCACAAAAGTGCTGTTTGAATTCATGTTTACTTGCACCGGTCAGTCAGATGCTTAAATACTTGTATGCTTATATGCTCAGTCAGATTATACGCAAAGCAGGACACGCTAGATAAACTAGTAATATCATCAACCATGTGTAGTTAACTAGTGATTATGAATGATTGATTGTTTTTTATAAGATAAGTTTAATGCCAACTAGCAATTTACCTTGGCTTACTGCATTCGCATAACAGGCAGTCAGTCTCCTTGTGGAGTGCAACGGTCGTTATTGCGTTGGACTAGTTAACTGTGAGGTTGCAAGATTGGATCCCCAGAGCTGACAAGGTGAAAATCTGTCATTCTGCGCCTGAACGAGGCAGTTAACCCACTGTTCCTAGCCCGTCATTGTAAATAAGAATGTGTTCTTAACTGACTTGCCTAGTTAAATAAATATTAAATAAAGGTGTGTAAAAAAAAGAAATATATATTGTTTTTAAATCGGCAAATCGGCGCCCAAAAATACCGTTTTCCGATTGTTATGAAAACTTGAAATCGTCCCTAATTAATCGGCCATTCCGATTAATCGGTCGACTTCTTGGTTGTATGTTTAAAATCAGAGGATTAAATGTGCATTCTGTATATACGGTATATCATATATATATGTATCACCGTGACTTTAGCTGTATGCTGCGTGTGGATATATTCCAGGTCTTCTTCAAGTAAGTGAGCTGTTGAATCAGTGTGTAGTGTTCACTTCTTCTTCTCAAACAACTCATCTGGAGGGAAACACTGTATAACCTGTTACCCATTCTGAAAGGCTGAGAGTTGTATGTCTGTCATTTCTCTCACTACTGAATGAGCCATTTGTCTCTACTGTGTGCAGTGATTCCCCTGACCTCTCCCTACTGACCTCGGTTCACCTCCCCATGACCCGGAAGAGCTTCCAACACCCTTCTAATTCCTCTTCCTGAAATAGTGATTGATGGTGAACATCAAGTGTTTTTTTAAGATACAAAGTGTTCCTTTTAACCCTTCTCTCCTCTCCTCTGTCCCTGCCTGCCCTCTCTACTGGTCTGTGTGACCTTTAACCTCTACCCTCTGACCCCTCTGACCTGTCTCCTTGGGAACGGCAGACAAAGCGGCCATGTCTTACCTCTGAGCAGTCCACCATCTTTATGCTCTCCCAGACTTCAAGCAGACTCAGTTTCTAACCCAACCACCTGACTAGGAGGTCAGGTGACCCTCTCTCAACCTATCCGCATGCCCTCTCCTCCCTCTGTGTCTCTGCATGGACATGTAGTGGTGAATGCTTACAGGTGCCTGTTGACTTGCATGTCCATGCCGTGCATTAAGTGTACCTTGAAAGAGCGTTGGTTAAAATGCTCATTCATAAATACAGAAACAACGTATCTGACATGAAACAGATATTTGAAGCCCCTTCAAAATGGCAAGTGTGTGTTTGTGCAGATCTATCTATGTTGAGTGTGTGTGTGTTTAGATCTATGTGTGTTGAGCGTGTGTATCTTGCTGTCCACAGCGAATGAGAGCTGATAGAAACTTTGATGGAGTTATGACCTACAGCCGGGACTCCCTGCTAGATGGGGGGGTTGCCCTGTCCACCTCAGAGGCCTAGCCTCACCACGGTAAAGACAGGAGGAACCGACTCTGAGTGTGGTGAAGAGTGTGGTGAAAAGTGGGGTGAAGAGTGGGGTGAAGAGATGGGTGAAGATTGGGGTGAAGGGCTGTGTGAAGAGTGGGGTGAAGAGTGTGGTGAAAAGTGGGGTGAAGAGTGGGGTGAAGAGATGGGTGAAGGGCTGTGTGAAGAGTGGGGTGAAGAGTGGGGTGAAGGGCTGTGTGAAGAGTGGGGTGAAGAGATGGGTGAAGAGTGGGGTGAATGGCTGGGTGAAGAGAAATATGGGCCGGCAGGGTAGCCGGCAGGGTGGCCTAGTGGTATGAGCGCTGGACTAGTAACTGAAAGGTTGCAAGTTCATATCCCTGAGCTGACAAGGTACAAATCTGTCATTCTGCCCCTGAACAGGCAGTTAACCCCCACTGTTCCTAGGCTGTCATTGAAAATAAGGATTTGTTCTTAACTGACTTGCCTAGTTAAATAAAGGTCAAATTAAAAAAGAGTGGGGTGTGACTTTATGGTATAGACACATACACACACACTCACACACACACACCCTGTGTTAGTGCACCAGTTCATCTAAGGAAATGCTGACGAGAGGAAAACCTGTAAAAATTAATATGTGTCTGTGTGTCTATACCATAAAGTCACAGTGTTCTGGTGAAGACAAAACAAAGCAAATCCAACTGTCAGAGACCAACCAACCCCCCAGCCCTTCACCACACTCTTCACCGCACACTTCACCCCACTCTTCATCCCACTCTTCACCACATTCTTCACTCCGCACTTCACACTTCACCTCACTCTTCACCCCACTCTTCACCCTTCACGCCACTCTTCACCCCACTCTTCACCCAGCCCTTCACCCCACTCTTCACACAGCCCTTCACCCCACTCTTCACCCAGCCCTTCACCCCACTCTTCACCCAGCCCTTCACCCCACTCTTCACCCAGCCCTTCACCCCACTCTTCACACAGCCCTTCACCCCACTCTTCACCCAGCCCTTCACCCCACTCTTCACACAGCCCTTCACCCCACTCTTCACACAGCCATTCACCCCACTCTTCACCCAGCCATTCACCCCACTCTATGTGTGGAACACTGACAAGCTGTCTAGTCCCAGATTAAGTTTTAAGCATTATGCCATCAGTCTAAGAGTCAGTCTAAGAGTTGTTCATTACCCTAATGAATGAATGAAATGGTAAAGCTATCACAACTAGTTAAACATATCAAATAGGTGTCATTCTCTTTTTGAACGCTGAATACATTTATCATTGCCATAGCAATTGTTTTGTGACAGCGGAACAAGTACTATTTTAAAGTAGAGCACTTACCCCCTCCAGTGTTTACAGAAGGTACTGCAGTCTGTTTTTAGTAACGAGCTCAAGGTAACACAATCGGCATCAGCTAAATGAGTAGGATGTCAGGAGATGCGTGGCTCCCCTGTAGCATACTAAGTCTCTGGGCCAGACCTCTCCTTAATTAAACCATGTAGTCCGTCTGTTTAGCCTGTGAGGCTAGACTCCTGACCAGACCAATTCTCAATCTATCCCAAAGTCCCAACTGAGTTAAGCAGAAGGATCATACTGCTAGGATCTCCCTCCCCTGCCTAACACCATATGGTCTGGCTTGGGCCCTGTTCCTATACATTTCGAATACATCCTGAATTTGTTCCTCCACCTAGAGGTAGTAAGCACTGAATTGTGTTTGGCTGGATAGGTGAAAGCGAGGTTTAGAATCTAGCTTTCACAAATCCACAATAGGTTTGATTGATGTTCAGTGAGTCCAGTTATAAGCTCGGCAGAGTGTTTGTCTGAGACTGAACAGCCGTATTCACCGTGATGTTCTCTGAGGACATGCTGCATGCTTTGACCGACCGTTCACTTCTTCAGTTTGCTTATGTTTTGCTCCCTGACATCTTTTGCTAACAGGGTCTGGTGTGTTTGTGTTGATGTGGTTTTGGGGTAGGGGTAGTGGTGGGGTTTGTCGTCTTCTGGGTCCACCATGTGGTCAATCCTGGTTCTGGCAGACAGCAGAGTGTCGTATGCAGGCTTTTGTTCCTACCCAGTTTAGACTCACTGGATTAAATCAAATGTTTTTTAAATTAAAGACCACAATAAGTTGAAATGGTTGAATCAGGTGAATGCTGTGCTGGAACAAAACCCTTCACACACCACACCTTTGAGGACCTGAATTGGCTACCACTTCCCTTGATCCAGATAATAACTCCTCTGTTCTCTCCCTCTTTCCTCTCTCTCCTCCCATCTCTCCATCCCTCCCTTACAGAATGCAGACAAGCTGTATAACGGCCAGCTATCGGAGTTCACCCCGCTGGCATCTCTCCACGCGCCCACGCGCAGGAGGGCCGACCACCAGAACCCCATTCCCAGAAGGTCTGAACCCTTCACCAAAAAACTTATGTTCACCCACTGGAGGAGCGGGCCCGACTACTACACTTTCACCCCACTCCTCCGATTCGCCGGCAACTCCCGTCACTCTGGGGCTGGCTACGCCCACAATGGGGCAGGGCCTGAGACCTCGGTGTAGTCTAGAGTGGAGTTTAGTCTGATTTAGACTGGAAGTCTAGACCAAGATTTCAGTGTTGAGCAATTGACCACTGGAACAATCTGTCCTCTAGACAATAGATACCTAATCTAGACGCGTACAGTTACCAATGTCATTGTGAAAAAGCAAACAAACACCAAATACACACAGAAGGACGATCCACATGATCCACAGTCCTACGGCTGTGTTGTGTTTAGCACAAGGAGCTGAGTGAACTGAACAGACTTGGCTCCAGGCAAGCAGTGCCTGTGGATTGGTGGAAAGGGCCTTGGCTCCACCCATTAATGTTTACTGTGGGTCCGAACCCTCAGACCCACCCTGCAGTGTGTGTGTGTGTGTGTGTCACTCCCCCGTATCTGTCTGTCAACTGTCTGTCAGTGATGATGTCATTTAAAGTGTTTGTCATGAAACATGTCACTCCCCCATATCTCCCTGCCGACTGTCAACTGTCTGTCAGTGATGATGTCATTTAAAGTGTTTGTCATGAAGGATGTCACTCCCCCATATCTCCCTGCCGACTGTCAACTGTCTGTCAGTGATGATGTCATTTAAAGTGTTTGTCATGAAACATGTCACTCCCCCATATCTCCCTGCCGACTGTCAGCTGTCTGTCAGTGATGATGTCATTTAAAGTGTTTGTCATGAAACATGTCACTCCCCCATATCTCCCTGCCGACTGTCAACTGTCTGTCAGTGATGATGTCATTTGAAGTGTCATAAAGCAGGGATGCCTAGTATGAATGGAAGATGTTCAGAGGTATTGCATGTGCTTTAACTGACCACACTTTCCTGTTTTTCTTTTGTCTTTTCCTCTCTTCCTCTCTCTTTCTGTCCTGCTTTCTATAGAACAAACTGGTGTTGCCTCTGTGCATATGTCTTATCCAGGAACACGCCATAAGACACTAGTCTTTTCCATTTCAGTTGTAAGTGGCTAGGCCGTGATAGTGGTTTATCTCTACTGGACTAGAGACAGTTCTGTGTGTGTAGTATCCCGTGTCATAGACTGTCCTTGTGTCTACTGTGGAGTGATGTGATTATACCTCCATTCCCCCTTGTAACCGTCCCATTTCCTGACATGGAAGCTGAGGCATCCTGCCTCACGTAGTGCTAAGGACCCACAGTGGGAAACCAGTATGCATGGGAATCCTTTTCCGCCTTAACATCTACACAGTGTTTCCTTTGAAATACACAGTAGTCTGGAACCAAAGGCTCAGAAAAAAGGCTCAGAAAATACTTTTTCAATGGCTTGCCTTGCTGGTTATTGCCTTACACTGAGACTGGGTGGGACAGAGGAAGAGAAATTCTGCCTTACACCACACCAGGATTGGTGGACAGTATTAGATAGGAGAGAGAACCTATTTTGTTTCTGGGCTTTAACGTTGTCCATGTAGATATCTAACATCTCTCACACTCAGATCTGAAGCCTTTAAGAGCAGTGGATCTCTGTTACAGAAATACAACATGTAGAATGTAGACATTATGCTCAGCTGCTTTGCTCTGTCCCTTGGCATAAATAATATAGAACATACCCATAGAAGTCTCACACGATGCGTGAGAGCCTCATGAAGGTGTTATAAGAGTGTTATAATTCTATCACAAGAGTCTGTCAGGGGTCTTAACATCTCATCTGTCACTGTGTGCTCTCTCCCTCCCTCAGATCCTCTCTGATGCTTTTATGTTTCATTTTCTTTCTTCATGTGTTTTTTTTACCTCTACCATTTCTCCACTTGTTCCTTTTGAAGTGATGCTCGTGTGGATCTGTCCTCTCGAGCCTCACTACATCTCCTCCTCCTCACTGCCGCCTCCTCTCATCCTCCACTCCTCCTCTCATCCATTCATCCATTCACTCCTTCATCCGGTCATGCATCCCTCCATCCGTCTCCTAAGAACACAGTCTGTGTTGTGGGTGTAAGGAGAGAGAACGAGAAAGGGAGATGGAGGGGGGACTGTACCAAAACCAAGGTTTTTCTAGACACATTTAGATTTCTTGTGGTCCTGTGGTGTATTGTGGGATCTGTTCAAACCAAGAGGAACAAAAGTATATTGATGTCCCATATATAGAAAGGGATGTTGTAATACACAGTATGTGTGTGTGTGTGTGTGTGTGTGTGTGTGTGTGTGTGTGTGTGTGTGTGTGTGTGTGTGTGTGTGTGTGTGTGTGTGTGTGTGTGTGTGTGTGTGTGTGTGTGTGTGTGTGTGTGTGTGTGTGCAGATATCTGTTTCATTGAAAGCAGCAATGATATTTAAGATGGTCGTCTGTTATTAGGTGGTATTATTAATCTTCACTGTAATGTAAAGACACTAAACATTATACCACAGTCAGAACTATAATACTGGACATTACACCACAGTCAGAACTATTACACTGGACATCACACCACAGTCAGAACTATAACACTGGACATTACACCACAGTCAGAACTATAATACTGGACATTACACCACAGTCAGAACTATAATACTGGACATTACACCACAATCAGAACTATAACACTGGACATTACACCACAGTCAGAACTATAACACTGGACATTACACCACAGTCAGAACTATAATACTGGACATTACACCACAGTCAGAACTATAACACTGGACATTACACCACAGTCAGAACTATAACACTGGACATTACACCACAGTCAGAACTATAACACTGGACATTACACCACAGTCAGAACTATAATACTGGACATTACACCACAGTCAGAACTATAACACTGGACATTACACCACAGTCAGAACTATAACACTGGACATTACACCACAGTCAGAACTATAACACTGAACATTACACCACAGTCAGAACTATAACACTGGACATTACACCATAGTCAGAACTATAATACTGGACATTACACCACAGTCAGAACTATAACACTGGACATTGCTATGACAAGGTTTTACAAATAATGAATGAATTAGTGAATGATTCATGAATGAATGATTACAATGGATGACTAAATGATGAGTGACCGGCTGTAAGGAAGTGGATGACTAAATGATGAGTGACTGGCTGTAAGGAAGTGGATGACTAAATGATGAGTGACTGGCTGTAAGGAAGTGGATGACTCCAAAAATGGTGAGAACTAGTGTTTTTATCAGCACTTCTGTGGTCATCTGTTCATTAGTTAGAGGATGAATGAGACTGGTACTTAGACAGTTGTTTAGGGTGTTTATAATGTTGACTGACTTGTTTGCTCTGCCTCTGTCATACCACTGAATGTAATGAGCTTCTCTGTGAGTTTATGAATCAAACAATCATAACTTCTCTTTCTCTGACAGTTCAATACTCTCCAAACTGAAATATCTCTCTTAATTGCTTTGAGGTCTAGTCCAGTCGAAACCTATTCCATAAAAGCTTGAAAACTTGAAGCAAACTACGCTATTATAAGTTGACTGTGTTGTCTAGAATTGATTGTATTGATATTCTTTGTTTGATATTCTGTGTAGCATTTTGTCTCTGTTAGGTTTCCTGTTTGAAAATGCCTAGAGCTCAACTCAATAATCAGTTGGTTTGGAGGAAAATGTTGGTTTTGTGAGCGACAACCCCTCAGAAAGATGGAGAAAGAGAGAGTATGTGCATTTGACTGTTTTAGTCATGTAGGTGATGCTGGCTATGCTTCAGAATATTGAATGTATATGAAGCCTACTCCTTAAAGCCTGTCATTATGACATATCTGTGTTTTAGGATCTTAGTAATATCAGCAAACAAGGATGGATGCTATTGAACAAAACTCCCACGTGTTCAACTGTGAGCTGGCTTGTTGCTGTTAGAATTATGTTGGACAAACCACTGCAGTACATCAACGTTTCCGTGATCCAGAACGGAAATGATCACCAAATACTGACACGTAGTAAGAATGTAGTGTTTTTCAGGCAGCGACCCTGTTCTGATCAGAATTCTCTCATTTAGGTATTTTTGTACATCTTAGAAAAATCCTGTTTTCTTACTTTTTTTTCCAACGGTAAACAGCCTGAGTGAACTATCTTAATCTAGCCACCATCTTTGCAGCTGTCACGGGGAAGAGAGACATCACGCAAATGAAACAATATAGCTTTACAATTCTGCTTTCTGTCAATTAATATACTAAGATATCCAATTACAATTGTCTCTTCTGTGTTCCTGCACTGACATAATACATGTTTCTCGCATGAAATATGGGTTTGTTTTTAAAGATACTTTGAATGCCATTGACTATGGTTTAAGGTGTGACCAAATGAATAACTATAGTAGATGTTTATTGTTCTAATATATAACTTTACTGACTTAGTGAGGCTTGAACTTTACAGCCAGCCTTTACAGTTTAACAGAATGTGTATTTCTCTTTTGCAATGCATCGGCACATAGCGTTATGACATCACTCATAACTTTGACTATATTTACATCTATGTATACTTCTGTACACTCTTTAAGGTGTGTATATATATATATATATATATATTACTGTATGTAGTAAAGGTAATTCATGTACAGTTTTGGGGTCTTTTTCTATACAGTTTTTAACAGATTGAATTCTGTAGATACATGTGGATTTTTGCCAGCCTTTCTGTAGCTATCAATGGCAAACAACTAATTGTACATGTGCTTGTAATAAAACCAAAAATAAAACATGAGTTTGTTGTTTTTGAAAGAAGATTATGAAATTACCATCCAGTGTTATTAGCCTTACTATTATAATATTTTGTCATATTATATTCAATTTTCAGACATTTTCCCATCATGCACAACATTTACACTTCACCCAACAGCCAGATGGTGGTGCTGCAGTATGCTTTATTATGGGTTGTATGCCCAAGACCACCCTTAGCGTTGAACAGAGACTGGGATAACTCATTAATGTTCAAGATGTCATAATGATTAGTACGACTGTGTGAGATTTGATTTGATTTGGACATCCTTTTCAGTTTCCGTCAATTTTGTATCCTCTACCGTCCTCAGGCTTCTGGATCTGAGATCTGTCAATCTGTCTGTCACGGATAAAGAGTATCTAGGCCAGCACTCTTTATGGCAGAATTTAAGACTTCCAGAATCCTGTATTTGTGATGCTTTTATGCTGTTGAAATGAGCTGTTAGGCTCATATTAATTTAAAGAGGAAAAAGACACAGTGAACTACTAAGTATATCCTTACATTTATTTTCACACTTCAAACATGAATTATCCAGCACATTATTCCTAGGACTCTTATATTTCGTCCCTTGTAAGTGGTATTGGGGGAAACACTTGTGGTGTTTTTGAATGTGCTGAACATGAACACGGCTATGTGCAGGCGGAGGGGTTGTCCTCTTTAGGTCCCTGCGCCGCTGTGTGCCAGGAGAAGGTTTTAACGTACACTTAAAAACGCTCTCAGCTCCTCACATCCCTGAGGATGGATGTCTGGCAGTGGAAAATAGGATTTACCCAGAACTGAGAGATGGAGATGGAGAGAAGGGAGGGATGTGGAGGGAGAGGAAGCCAGAGTAAGGGAGAAGGAGACGGAAAGATAGAGGAGAGAGGGATAAATAGAGGAGCGATGGAAAGAGTAGAGAGAAGAAAGCTGGACTCCCAGTTGACCTGTAAAAACTTCCATGTGTATTATTCAATCTGTAGACCATGTTATGTAGTTATTGAAACGGCATCAGATGTCTGGTAATATGACATGTGATCGGGGGATGTGGACCGTGATCAGGGGGTGTGTGGACTGTGATCAGGGGGTGTTTGGAGTGGCTCTCACGTCCCAGTATACATGGTGTAATACCTCTGATTAGAGAAGTATGTGCGTGTGTGCTCATGTGTGTGTATGCACGTGTGTTCGTCTGTTTTGCACACGTGTGTGAATACTTGATAACCTGCATGTGTGTGTATGATGCCCACGTGTGTGTGTGTGTGTGTGTGTGTGTGTGTGTGTGTGTGTGTGTGTGTGTGTGTGTGTGTGTGTGTGTGTGTGTGTGTGTGTGTGTGTGTGTGTGTGTGTGTGTGGAGGGGTATAGAACAACCTGAGCCTTAGGAGATCTTCAGGTTGAAGGGAGAGACCTCCTGCTGCAGTACATGAGAATAAACCCAGATGAGTTGCAGCTTAGAGATCTAACATGTCATATATTTGTATTTATTAAGGATCCCCATTAGTTCCTGCCAAGGCAACAGCTACTCTTCCTGGAGTTTATTATGGATCCCCATTAGTTCCTGCTAAGGCAACAGCTACTCTTCCTGGAGTTTATTATGGATCCCCATTAGTTCCTGCCAAGGCAACAGCTACTCTTCCTGGAGTTTATTAAGGATCCCCATTAGTTCCTGCCAAGGCAACAGCTACTCTTCCTGGAGTTTATTAAGGATCCCCATTAGTTCCTGCCAAGGCAACAGCTACTCTTCCTGGAGTTTATTAAGGATCCCCATTAGTTCCTGCCAAGACAACAGCTACTCTTCCTGGAGTCCAGGAACATGAAGGCAGTAATGAACGTTTGGTGACTTGCATCTATAAAAGTCTGCTTTTTGTCTGACGTTTGTTAGTACAACACCATGGCATCTTTTAGTATCTACCCAAATACCCATCTTGGAATATCACTAATGGAGCCTTTATAGCCTGTCGAAGTTTCATGGGTACATTATAATACAGCACATGTTCTGCCCTCAGAGTTGTCAGCCTGTGTGTATCCATGCTAATAACAGAGTCGAACTGACTTGACAAGCCAGGCATTTGATTAATGAATTCTCAGCTGTTTTTGACAAACATTTTGTCACCTGTTGTGAAAGCCCACCATTCACCGCGGGTAGACTTGATTATTCTGTAACATACTGGATTAAAGTAATTAATCCTAATAAGCACTGAAGGACCATCTACAGTGCTATCTCAGTTCTAGAGGCTTGCTGAGGTAGAGATCTTAAAGCAAGGCTGCTATTCACAATGTTTAATGGAGTGTGTACTGCCGAGGCATTCAGACGTGAAATCTCAGAATTAGGTCTGAAATTGCTGTTATTTGCTAAGATTGTTTATGAATCATTACACTTTTTTTTCTTTGTCTGTGGAATTGCCTGTTCATTACTGACTTCTAATGGTGTTTTAATAACGGATCAGTTCACACTGAGTCGAGTAGTGGTGCGGTGGGTTTTACCAGAACTCCACTTTTAGTTAGGGAGCTATACATCTAGGGACAGTTGTTAGAGGACCTTCAGCTACGAGATAAACTATTTTTCTTTTCTATTTTGTAGGAGGGGGGATTCTTATTCAATGCAAACACAATTGACTTATTGAGTCTCTGTGAAGCGAGCACAACACACCATTCAGTAAATAAAACAAACCCAAATCATTGAGATAAGGTTAAATGATGCCCTATATAAAACCAGATATCCAGACCACACTCTTCCACAACACCTGAAAAGCAACACAGTAGTATATCGCAGTAATGATTTGCATTTGAATAAAGTCCCTCCAACCCAAACGAGGTTGACCTGATGCGGCCTGGGTGTGTTGACTCCAGATGAAGCTGTCTGACCCGTCTCACCCCAGGAGCCATTAAGGCGGAGCCTGTGACAGTTACTATGACACCTGTGACTCTGAGGGCCCGGCACGATGGCCCCTGAACGCTTACTCAAATCAGGAAGTGACTAGAATGGGAGCAGGAGCAGAAAGCTTCACAACACCTCTAACCTCCCGCCTTGATGGAGTCAATTGTGCAGAAATTCCATTCCATAGCCTTTGGGAGCTCATCTCGATGTGACTACACAACACAATACAACACAATACAACTTTATTATTCCCCTATAAGGAGCCATTTAAGAGGGACTCGTTGAGAGCAAAATAGCACAATTACAGTCCATACATTTTATTGTACTGTGCATGCCTCTCACTCTATGTAAGCCTATAGATACATCCATACTGTTCATTAATTCTATATTATACCATGACCTCCCCTTGGTCTCACCACGAATGTGAAAGATGTACTGTTTAAGGACTAATACAATTTTACTAACAATAACCATACAGAGCTTTTGTCAATTGACACCTGATTTAGCCGCAGTTTTACAATGCTGGACAAAACACATGTTTGTACAAAACACTGCCCTGTTGTTCTGTATATCACTGTGACATCATTATTACACATTCTGAAAGATATTATGATCCGAATGAAATAATCTGTATTTCAATAAGTCTGATACATGCCTCAGGGGAAAGGAGACAGGAGGCTGCGTACTGTGGCTCTATTCAAAGTTAGATCAGTGGGTTGATTGAATGGTAAGAACCATGGGGTTATTCATGACAATATTCCCTCAACTCTGCCCAACGAGGAGTTTGTTCGTCCCTTCTAAGTGTTCTATTAGAATCACAACTCCCCAAATCCTATTTGGATTCAGTTCCATTCCAGAATGTTGAATGACTTCCAAGTGCCAGTGGCAACGTATTGCTATTTATTCCCATTCTAATAAGGAGAAAAAGACATGCAATTTCTATTGTTAATCATGTTAGGGGACTATTTTACTGTAATGTAAGAAGACAGGGAGGATCAAGATGAAAGCCTACGCGATTTGGAAGCATTTTTTTCAGAAGCTCTTCAGTTATGAGACCACGTTGAAAATGTAATATGCCAATTCAGTTCTAATCACACCGATCAGAAAAGACACTTTGAAATCAGAAGAGCCAGACCTGGATATGAAATAAATGATGACAGAGTTCTGCGTACGGGAGACCCGTGCATTTATATCCACTTAGCCTTTATCTCAATTATATTTTCTGGTTAAATGTGGTAAAGAATGTGTTTTCCTGATGTGTTTTTCAAGTGAGACCAGGTCGAGGCAGGAGCTATCAAACATTTAGAACACACACTGCCGTTCAAAAGTTTGGGGTCACTTAGAAATGTCCTTGTTTTTGTCCATTAAAATAACATCAAGGGGCCTCCCGGGTGGCGCAGTGGTCTAAGGCTGAGACTCTGGGTTCGAGCCCAGGCTCTGTCACAGCCGGCCGCGACCGGGAGGTCCATGGAGCAACGCACAACTGGCCTAGCGTCGTCCGGGTTAGGGAGGGTTTGGCCGGGAGGGATATCCTTGTCTCATCGCGCACTAGTGACTCCTTTGGCGGATGAACTATTTCATAAAAAATCAGCCGTTTCCAGCTACAATAGTCATTTACAACATTAACAATGTCTACACTGTATTTCTGATCAATTTGATGTTATTTTAATGGACAAAAAGGTGCTTTTCTTTCAAAAACAAGACATTTCTAAGTGGCCCCAAACTTTTGAACGGTAGTGTCCATATTTTTCTTATGCTGAACCGCCAGCATCTTAAGTGTGCTGGCGGTCGCCTTTCTCCTCTCTTCTTTCTCCTCTCCTCTCTCTCTCTTCAAAGATTAGAATGAGGCTGTCTGCTAGGAATAAGGACAGTCTTCCTTCTCTTCCCTCCATCTCCAACCCTCTCCCTCCTCTTCCTTCCTTCTCTTACCTCCGTCTCCAACCCTCTTCCTCCTCTTCCTTCCTTCTCTTACCTCTTTCTCCAACCCTCTCCCTCCTCTTCCTTCCTTCTCTTACCTCCGTCTCCAACCCTCTTCCTCCTCTTCCTTCCTTCTCTTACCTCCGTCTCCAACCCTCTTCCTCCTCTTCCTTCCTTCTCTTACCTCCGTCTCCAACCCTCTTCCTCCTCTTCCTTCCTTCTCTTCCCTCAGTCTCCAACCCTCTCCCTCCTCTTCCTTCTCTTCCCTCCGTCTCCAACCCTCTCCCTCCTCTTCCTTCCTTCTCTTTCCTCCGTCTCCAACCCTCCCCCTCCTCTTCCTTCCTTCTCTTCCCTCTGTCTCCAACCCTCTCCCTCCTCTTCCTTCCTTCTCTTCCCTCTGTCTCCAACCCTCTCCCTCCTCTTCCTTCTCCTCCCTCTGTCTCCAACCCTCTCCCTCCTCTTCCTTCCTTCTCTTCCCTCAGTCTCCAACCCTCTCCCTCCTCTTCCTTCCTTCTCATCCCTCCGTCTCCAACCCTCTCCCTCCTCTTCCTTCCTTCTCTTCCCTCCATCTCAAACCCTCTCCCTCCTCTTCCTTCCTTCTCTTCCCTCAGTCTCCAACCCTCTCCCTCCTCTTCCTTCCTTCTCTTCGCCCGGTCTCCAACCCTCTCCCTACTCTTCCTTCCTTCTCTTCCCTCTCCCTCTTGGCCCCCAATCAAGTTGATTGATTTTACGCCTCCTCTTATCAAGAGGAGCAGGCGTCGTCAAATAACAATGTTGTCTTAGAGGGGCTACGCCTCCCCTCTCACAGACAGAGACAGACAGACCGGCAAGGATCAGACATACAGGCAGGGATCAGACAGTGTACAGACAGGCAGGAATCAGACAGTGTACAGACAGGTAGGGATCAGACAGTGTACAGACAGCAGACAGGGATCAGACAGTGTACAGACAGACAGGGATCAGACAAACAGGCAGGGATCAGACAGTGTACAGACAGACAGGGATCAGACAGTGTGCAGACAGACAGGGATCAGACAGTGTACAGACAGACAGGGATCAGACAAACAGGCAGGGATCAGACAGTGTGCAGACAGACAGTGTACAGACAGTGTACAGACAGACAGTGTACAGACAGACAGGGTTCAGACAGTGTACAGACAGACAGGGATCAGACAGTGTACAGACAGACAGGGATCAGACAAACAGGCAGGGATCAGACAGTGTACAGACAGACAGGGATCAGACAGTGTGCAGACAGACAGGGATCAGACAAACAGGCAGGGATCAGACAGTGTACAGACAGACAGGGATCAGAAAAACAGGCAGAGATCAGACAGTGTACAGACAGACAGGGATCAGACAAACAGACAGGGATCCTTCTGTCCTTCTGTAGCTCAGTTGGTAGAGCATGGCGCTTGTAACGCCAGGGTAGTGGGTTCGATTCCCGGGATCACCCATACGTAGAATGTATGCACACATGACTGTAAGTCGCTTTGTCTGCCAAATGGCATATATTATCAGACAGTGTACAGACAGACAGGGATCAGAAAAACAGGTGGAGATCAGACAAACAGGCAGGGATCAGATAGTGTACAGACAGACAGGGATCAGACAAACAGGCAGGGATCAGACAGTGTACAGACAGACGTGGATCAGACAAACAGGCAGGGATCAGACAGTGTACAGACAGACAGGGATCAGACAAACAGGTGGAGATCAGACAAACAGGCAGGGATCAGACAGTGTACAGACAGACAGGGATCAGACAAACAGGCAGGGATCAGACAAACAGGCGGAGATCAGACAGTGTACAGACAGACAGGGATCAGACAAACAGGCAGGGATCAGACAGTGTACAGACAGACAGGGATCAGACAAACAGGCAGGGATCAGACAGTGTACAGACAGACAGGGATCAGACAGTGTACAGACAGACAGGGATCAGACAGTGTACAGACAGACAGGGATCAGACAAACGGCAGGGATCAGACAGTGTACAGACAGACAGGGATCAGACAAACGGGCAGGGATCAGACAGTGTACAGACAGACAGGGATCAGACAAACAGGCAGGGATCAGACAGTGTACAGACAGACAGGGATCAGACAAACAGGCGGAGATCAGACAGTGTACAGACAGACAGGGATCAGACAGTGTACAGACAGACAGGGATCAGACAGTGTACAGACAGACAGGGATCAGACAAACAGGCAGGGATCAGACAGTGTACAGACAGACAGGGATCAGACAAACAGGCGGAGATCAGACAGTGTACAGACAGACAGGGATCAGACAAACGGGCAGGGATCAGACAGTGTACAGACAGACAGGGATCAGACAAACGGGCAGGGATCAGACAGTGTACAGACAGACAGGGATCAGACAAACAGGCGGAGATCAGACAGTGATCAGACAAACGGGCAGGGATCAGACAGTGTGCAGACAGACAGGGATCAGACAGTGTGCAGACAGACAGGGATCAGACAGTGTACAGACAGACAGGGATCAGACAGTGTACAGACAGACAGGGATCAGACAGTGTACAGACAGACAGGGATCAGACAAACAGGCAGGGATCAGACAGTGTACAGACAGACAGGGATCAGACAGTGTACAGACAGACAGGGATCAGACAAACAGACAGTGTACAGACAGACAGTGTACAGACAGACAGGGATCAGACAGTGTACGGATCAGACAGTGTACAGACAGACAGGGATCAGACAAACAGGCAGGGATCAGACAGTGTACAGACAGACAGGGATCAGACAAACAGGTGGAGATCAGACAAGGGGCAGGGATCAGACAGTGTACAGACAGACAGGGATCAGACAAACGGGCAGGGATCAGACAGTGTACAGACAGACAGGGATCAGACAAACAGGCGGAGATCAGACAGTGATCAGACAAACGGGCAGGGATCAGACAGTGTGCAGACAGACAGGGATCAGACAGTGTACAGACAGACAGTGTACAGACAGACAGGGATCAGACAGTGTACAGACAGACAGGGATCAGACAGTGTACAGACAGACAGGGATCAGACAACAGACAGTGTACAGACAGAAGACAGACAGGGATCAGACAGTGTACAGACAGACAGGGATCAGACAGTGTACAGACAGACAGGGATCAGACAGTGTACAGAGAGCAGACAGGAGGGAACAATAAGGGAAGACCTGCACGGTGTTCCTGAGATCAACAACTCAAAAGGGTTCCATACTTTTAACTTTGATTTATCCAGGTTAGTTAGACCATTTGGTATTTGTAAACATGCAGAAATGCCTACAGACACATTATATCTCAATGCTAACCACACACACACACACATTATATCTCAATGCTAACCACACACACACACACGTTATATCTCAATGTTAACACGCCACAATGGTTTTGCTCAACAAATTAAAACAATTAGAGAGTCTTTATGGTACTGTAATATATCTGTAATATGTCTGTAATATATCTGTAATGTATCTGTAATATGTCTGTAATATATCTGTAATGTATCTGTAATATGTCTGTAATATATCTGTAATATGTCTGTAATATGTCTGTAATATATCTGTAATATGTCTGTAATATATCTGTAATATATCTGTAATATGTCTGTAATATGTCTGTAATATGTCTGTAATATATCTGTAATATGTCTCTAATATACATCCCTCCTACCATCATGGTATAGGTTAACATGGGTCTCATTTGCCTGGGTTATCTGGTATGTCATTCCTCTCTCCATCCTGGTCCTGCTGTTGCTGGGTAATTGGGGTGGTCCTGTAGTTAGGGGGTTGGGTGACTCTGTAGTAAGGGGGGGGTAACTGGGTGGTCCTGTAGTTAGGGGATTGGGTGACTCTGTAGTTAGGGGGTTGGGTGGCTGGGTAACTGGGTGGCTCTGTAGTTTGGGGGTTGGGTGGCTCTGTAGTTAGGGTGTTGGGTGGCTCTGTAGTTAGGGGGTTGGGTGGAACTGGGTGGCTCTGTAGTTAGGGTGTTAGGTGGCTCTGTAGTTAGGGGTTGGGTGGCTCTGTAGTTAGGGGTTGGGTGGCTTTGTAGTTAGGGGTTGGGTTGGTGGCTGGGTAACTGGGTGGGTGGCTGTAGTTAGGGGTTGGGTGGCTGGGTAACTGGGTGGCTCTGTAGTTAGGGGTTGGGTGGGTGGCTCTGTAGTTAGGGGGTTGGGTGGCTGGGTGACTCTGTAGTTAGGGGTTGGGTGGCTGGGTAACTGGGTGGTCCTGTAGTTAGGGGGTTGGGTGGCTGGGTAACTGGGGTTGGTCCTGTAGTTAGGGGTTGGGTGGCTGGGTAACTGGGTGGTCCTGTAGTTAGGGGTTGGGTGGCTGGGTAACTGGTGGTCCTGTAGTTAGGGGTTGGGTGGCTCTGTAGTTAGGGGTTGGGTGGCTCTGTAGTTAGGGGTTAGGGTGGCTGGGTAACTGGGTGGTCCTGTAGTTAGGGGTTGGGTGGCTGGGTAACTGGGTGGTCCTGTAGTTAGGGGGTTGGGTGGCTCTGTAGTTAGGGGGTTGGGTGGCTCTGTAGTTAGGGGGTTGGGTGGCTGGGTAACTGGGTGGTCCTGTAGTTATGGGGTTGGGTGGCTCTGTAGTTAGGGGGTTGGGTGGCTGGGTAACTGGTTGGCTCTGTAGTTATGGGGTTGGGTGGCTTGGTAACTGGGTGGCTCTGTAGTTAGTGAGTTTGGTGGCTGGGTAACTGGGTGGTTCTGTAGTTAGGGGGTTGGGTGGCTGGGTAACTGGGTGGTCCTGGAGTTAGGGGTTGGGTGGCTGGGTAACTGGGTGGTCCTGTAGTTAGGGGGTTGGTGGCTCTGTAGTTAGGGAGTTGGGTGGCTCTGTAGTTAGGGGTTGGGTGGCTGGGTAACTGGGTGGTCCTGTAGTTAGGGGGTTGGGTGGCTCTGTAGTTAAGGGGTTGGGTGGCTCTGTAGTTAGGGGGTTGGGTGGCTCTGTAGTTAGGGGTTGGGTGGCTGGGTAACTGGGTGGTCCTGTAGTTAGGGGTTGGGTGGCTCTGTAGTTAGGGGTTGGGTGGCTCTGTAGTTAGGGGTTGGGTGGCTGGGTGGCTCTGTAGTTAGGGGGTTGGGTGGCTCTGTAGTTAGGGGGTTGGGTGTCTCTGTAGTTAGGGGGTTGGGTGGCTTTGTAGTTAGGGGTTGGGTGGCTGGGTAACTGGGTGGCTCTGTAGTTAGGGGGTTGGGTGGCTCTGTAGTTAGGGGTTGGGTGGCTGGGTAACTGGGTGGCTCTGTAGTTAGGGGGTTGGGTGGCTCTGTAGTTAGGGGTTGGGTGGCTCTGTAGTTAGGGGTTGGGTGGCTCTGTAGTTAGGGGGTTCAGTGGCTGGGTAACTGGGTGGTCCTGTAGTTAGGGGGTTGGGTGGCTGGGTAACTGGGTGGCTCTGTAGTTAGGGGTTGGGTTGGGTGGCTCTGTAGTTAGGGGTTGGGTGGCTGGGTAACTGGGTGGTCCTGTAGTTAGGGGTTGGGTGGCTCTGTAGTTAGGGGTTGGGTGGCTCTGTAGTTAGGGGTTGGGTTGGGTAACTGGGTTTTCTGTAGGTTGGGTGGCTGGGTAACTGGGTGGTCCTGTAGTTAGGGGTTGGTGGCTCTGTAGTTAGGGGTTGGGTGGCTCTGTAGTTAGGGGTTGGGTGGCTGGGTAACTGGGTGGTCCTGTAGTTAGGGGTTGGGTGGCTGGCTCTGTAGTTAGGGGTTGGGTGGCTCTGTAGTTAGGGGTTGGGTGGCTCTGTAGTTAGGGGTTGGGTGGCTGGGTAACTGGGTGGTCCTGTAGTTAGGGGTTGGGTGGCTCTGTAGTTAGGGGTTGGGTGGCTCTGTAGTTAGGGGTTGGGTGGCTCTGTAGTTAGGGGTTGGGTGGCTCTGTAGTTAGGGGTTGGGTGGCTGGGTAACTGGGTGGTCCTGTAGTTAGGGGTTGGGTGGCTCTGTAGTTAGGGGTTGGGTGGCTCTGTAGTTAGGGGTTGGGTGGCTCTGTAGTTAGGGGTTGGGTGGCTGTAGTTAGGGGTTTGGGTGGCTGGGTAACTGGGTGGCTCTGTAGTTAGGGGGTTGGGTGGCTCTGTAGTTAGGGGGTTGGGTGGCTGGGTAACTGGGTGTCTCTGTAGTTAGGGGTTGGGTGGCTCTGTAGTTAGGGGTTGGGTGGCTCTGTAGTTGGGGGTTGGGTGGCTCTGTAGTTAGGGGTTGGGTGGCTGGGTAACTGGGTGGTCCTGTGTAGTTAGGGGTTGGGTGGCTGGGTAACTGGGTGGTCCTGTGGTTAGGGGTTGGGTTAGGGGTTGGCTGGGTTAACTGGGTGGTCTGTAGTTAGGGGTTGGGTGGCTCTGTAGTTAGGGGGTTGGGTGGCTGGGTAACTGGGTGGTCCTGTAGTTAGGTGGGTGGGTGGCTCTGTAGTTAGGAGGTTGGGTGGCTCTGTAGTTAGGGGTTGGGTGGCTGGGTAACTGGGTGGTCCTGTAGTTAGGGGTTGGGTGGCTGGGTAACTGGGTGGTCCTGTAGTTAGGGGTTTGGGTGGATCTGTAACTGGGTTGGGTATCTCTGTAGTTAGGGGTTGGGTGGCTGGGTAACTGGGTGGTCCTGTAGTTAGGGGTTGGGTGGTTCTGTAGTTAGGGGTTGGGTGGCTCTGTAGTTAGGGGGTTGGGTGGCTGGGTAACTGGGTGGTCCTGTAGTTAGGGGTTGGGCTCTGCAGTTAGGGGTTGGGTGGCTCTGTAGTTAGGGGTTGGGTGGAACTGGGTGGCTCTGTAGTTAGGGTGTTGGGTGGCTCTTTAGTTAGGGGTTGGGTGGCTCTGTAGTTAAGGGGTTGGGTGGCTTTGTAGTTAGGGGGTTGGGTGGCTGGGTAACTGGGTGGTCCTGTAGTTAGGGGTTGGTGGCTGGGTAACTGGGTGGTCCTGTAGTTAGGGGGTTGGGTGGCTGGGTAACTGGGTGGTCCTGTAGTTAGGGGTTGGGTGGCTTGGTATCTGTAGTTAGGGGTTGGGTGGCTCTGTAGTTGGGGTTGGGTGGCTCTGTAGTTAGGGGTTGGGTGGCTCTGTAATTAGGGGGTTCAGTGGCTGGGTAACTGGGTGGTCCTGTAGTTAGGGGGTTGGGTGGCTGGGTAACTGGGTGGCTCTGTAGTTAGGGGCTCTGTAGTGGGTGGCTCTGTAGTTAGGGGGTTGGGTGACTCTGTAGTTCGGGGGTTGGGTGGCTCTATAATTAGGGGGTTCAGTGGCTGGGTAACTGGGTGGTCCTGTAGTTAGGGGGTTGGGTGGCTGGGTAACTGGGTGGTCCTGTAGTAAGGGGGTTGGGTGGCTCTGTAGTTAGGGGGTTGGGTGGCTGGGTAACTGGGTGGTCCTGTAGTTAGGGGGTTGGGTGGCTCTGTAGTTAGGAGGTTGGGTGGCTCTGTAGTTAGGGGGTTGGGTGGCTGGGTAACTGGGTGGTCCTGTAGTTAGGGGGTTGGGTGGCTGGGTAACTGGGTGGTCCTGTAGTTAGGAGTTTGGGTGGATCTGTAAGTAGGGGGTTGGGTATCTCTGTAGTTAGGGGGTTGGGTGGCTGGGTAACTGGGTGGTCCTGTAGTTAGGGGGTTGGGTGGCTCTGTAGTTAGGGGGTTGGTTGGCTCTGTAGTTAGGGGGTTGGGTGGCTGGGTAACTGGGTGGTCCTGTAGTTATGGGGTTGGGTGGCTCTGTAGTTAGGGGTTGGGTGGCTCTGTAGTTAGGGGTTGGGTGGAACTGGGTGGCTCTGTAGTTAGGGTGTTAGGTGGCTCTTTAGTTAGGGGGTTGGGTGTCTCTGTAGTTAAGGGGTTGGGTGGCTTTCTAGTTAGGGGGTTTGGTGGCTGGGTAACTGGGTGGTCCTGTAGTTAGGGGTTGGGTGGCTGGGTAACTGGGTGGTCTTGTAGTTAGGGGTTGGGTGGCTGGGTAACTGGGTGGTCCTGTAGTTAGGGGTTGGGTGGCCCTGTAGTTAGGGGTTGTGTGGCTCTGTAGTTAGGGGTTGGGTGGCTCTGTAGTTAGGGGTTGGGTGGCTGGGTAACTGGGTGGTCCTGTAGTTAGGGGGTGGGTGGCTCTGTAGTTAGGGGTTTGGGTGGCTCTGTAGTTAGGGGTTGGGTGGCTCTGTAGTTAGGGGTTGGGTGGGTTGGGTTGTAGTTAGGGGTTGGGTGGCTGGGTGGGTCCTGTAGTTACTTGGGTGGCTCTGTAGTTAGGGGTTGGGTGGCTCTGTAGTTAGGGGTTGGGTGGCTGGGTAACTGGGTGGTCTCTGTAGTTAGGGGGTTGGGTGGCTCTGTAGTTAGGGGGTTGGGTGACTCTGTAGTTCGGGGGTTGGGTGGCTCTATAATTAGGGGGTTCAGTGGCTGGGTAACTGGGTGGTCCTGTAGTTAGGGGGTTGGGTGGCTGGGTAACTGGGTGGTCCTGTAGTAAGGGGGTTGGGTGGCTGGGTAACTGGGTGGTCCTGTAGTAAGGGGTTGGGTGGCTCTGTAGTTTGGGGGTTGGGTGGCTGGGTAACTGGGTGGTCCTGTAGTTAGGGGGGTGGGTGGCTCTGTAGTTAGGGGTTGGGTGGCTCTGTAGTTAGGGGGTTGGGTGGCTGGGTAACTGGGTGGTCCTGTAGTTAGGGGGTTGGGTGGCTGGGTAACTGGGTGGTCCTGTAGTTAGGAGTTTGGGTGGATCTGTAAGTAGGGGGTTGGGTGTCTCTGTAGTTAGGGGGTTGGGTGGCTGGGTAACTGGGTGGTCCTGTAGTTAGGGGGTTGGGTGGCTCTGTAGTTAGGGGGTTGGGTGGCTCTGTAGTTAGGGGGTTGGGTGGCTGGGTAACTGGGTGGTCCTGTAGTTATGGGGTTGCGTGGCTCTGCAGTTAGGGGGTTGGGTGGCTCTGTAGTTAGGGGGTTGGGTGGAACTGGGTGGCTCTGTAGTTAGGGTGTTAGGTGGCTCTTTAGTTAGGGGTTGGGTGTCTCTGTAGTTATGGGGTTGGGTGGCTTTCTAGTTAGGGGGTTTGGTGGCTGGGTAACTGGGTGGTCCTGTAGTTAGGGGGTTGTGTGGCTGGGTAACTGGGTGGTCCTGTAGTAAGGGGGTTGGGTGGCTGGGTAACTGGGTGGTCCTGTAGTTAGGGGGTTGGGTGGATCTGGTTAGGGGGTTGGGTGGTCCTGTAGATTGGGGGTTGGGTGGCTCTGTAGTTAGGGGGTTGGGTGGCTCTGTAGTTAGGGGGTTGGGTGGCTGGGTAACTGGGTGGTCCTGTAGTTAGGGGTTGGGTGGCTGGGTAACTGGGTGTCTCTGTAGTTAGGGGGGTGGCTGGGTGGCTCTGTAGTTAGGGGTTGGGTGAACTCTGTAGTTAGGGGTTGGGTGGCTCTGTATTAGGGGTTGGGTGGCTGGGTAACTGGGTGGTCCTGTAGTTAGGGGTTGGGTGGCTGGGTAACTGGGTGGTCCTGTTAGTTGGGGGGGTTGGGTGGCTCTGTAGTTAGGGGTTGGGTGGCTGGGTAACTGGGTGGTCCTGTAGTTAGGGGGTTGGGTGGCTCTGTAGTTAGGGGTTGGGTGGCTCTGTAGTTAGGGGTTGGGTGGCTGGGTAACTGGGTGGTCCTGTAGTTAGGGGTTGGGTGGCTGGGTAACTGGGTGGTCCTGTAGTTAGGAGTTTGGGTGGATCTGTAGTTAGGGGTTGGGTGGCTCTGTAGTTAGGGGTTGGGTGGCTGGGTAGTTAGGGGGGTGGCTCTGTAGTTAGGGGTTGGGTGGCTCTGTAGTTAGGGGTTGGGTGGCTCTGTAGTTAGGGGTTGGGTGGCTGGGTAACTGGGTGGTCCTGTAGTTAGGGGTTGGGTGGCTCTGCAGTTAGGGGTTGGGTGGCTCTGTAGTTAGGGGTTGGGTGGGTGGTAACTGGGTGGAACTGGGTGGCTCTGTAGTTAGGGTGTTAGGTGGCTCTTTAGTTAGGGGTTGGGTGTCTCTGTAGTTAAGGGTTGGGTGGCTTTCTAGTTAGGGGTTGGGTGGCTGGGTAACTGGGTGGTCCTGTAGTTAGGGGTTGGGTGGCTGGGTAACTGGGTGGTCTTGTAGTTAGGGGTTGGGTGGCTGGGTAACTGGGTGGTCCTGTAGTTAGGGGTTGGGTGGCCCTGTAGTTAGGGGTTGGGTGGCTCTGTAGTTAGGGGTTGGGTGGCTCTGTAGTTAGGGGTTGGGTGGCTGGGTAACTGGGTGGTCCTGTAGTTAGGCGGGTGGGTGGCTCTGTAGTTAGGGGTTGGGTGGCTCTGTAGTTAGGGGTTGGGTGGCTCTGTAGTTAGGGGTTGTGTGGCTGGGTAAATGGGTGGTCCTGTAGTTACATGGTTGGGTGGCTCTGTAGTTAAGGGTTTGGGTGGCTGGGTAACTGGGTGGCTCTGTAGTTAGGGGTTTGGAGGTTCGGTGGTGGCTCTGTAGTTAGGGGTTGTGTGGCTGGGTAAATGGGTGGTCCTGTAGTTACATGGTTGGGTGGCTCTGTAGTTAGGGGTTGGGTGGCTGGGTAACTGGGTGGCTCTGTAGTTAGGGGTTAGGTGGCTGGGTAACTGGGTGGTCCTGTAGTTATGGGGTTGGGAGGCTTGGTGACTGGGTGGCTCTGTAGTTAAGGGTTTGGGTGGCTGGGTAACTGGGTGGCTCTGTAGTTAGGGAGTTTGGTGCCTGGGTAACTGGGTGGTCCTGTAGTTAGGGGGTTGGTGGCTCTGTAGTTAGGGGGTTGGGTGGCTTTGGAGTTAGGGGGTTGGGTGGCTTGGTAACTGGGTTTTCCTGTAGTTAGGGGGTTGGGTGGCTGGGTAACTGGGTGGTCCTGTCGTTAGGGGGTTGGGCGGCTCTGTAGTTAGGGGTTGGGTGGCTGGGTAACTGGGTGGTCCTGTAGTTAGGGGGTTGGGTGGCTGGGTAACTGGGTGGTCCTGTAGTTGGGAGTTTGGGTGGATCTGTAGTTAGGGAGTTGGGTGGCTCTGTAGTTAGGGTTTGGGTGGCTGGGTAACTGGGTGGTCCTGTAGTTAGGGGGTTGGGTGGTTCTGTAGTTAAGGGGTTGGGTGGCTCTGTAGTTAGGGGGTTGGGTGGCTCTGTAGTTAGGGGTTGGGTGGCTGGGTAACTGGGTGGTCTCTGTAGTTAGGGGTTGGGTGGCTGGGTAACTGGGTGGTCCTGTTAGGGGTTAGGTATGGGGTTGGGTGGCTCTGTAGTTAACTGGGTGGCTCTGTAGTTAGGGGTTGGTGGCTGGGTAACTGGGTGGTCCTGTAGTTAGGGGTTGGGTGGCTGGGTAACTGGGTGGTCCTGTAGTTAGGGGTTGGGTAGCTGGGTAACTGGGTGGTCCTGGAGTTAGGGGTTGGGTGGCTGGGTAACTGGGTGGTCCTGTAGTTAGGGGTTGGTGGCTCTGTAGTTAGGGGTTGGGTGGCTGGGTAACTGGGTGGTCCTGGGTAACTGGGTGGTCCTGTAGTTAGGGTGGGTGGTTCTGTAGTTAAGGGGTTGGGTGGCTCTGTAGTTAGGGGTTGGGTGGCTCTGTAGTTAGGGGTTGGGTGGCTGGGTAACTGGGTTTCCTGTAGTTAGGGGTTGGGTGGCTGGGTAACTGGGTGGTCCTGTAGTTAGGGGTTGGGTTTCTCTGTAGTTAGGGGTTGGTTATCTCTGTAGTTAGGGGTTGGGTGGCTGGGTAACTGGGTGGTCCTGTAGTTAGGGGGTTGGGTGGCTCTGTAGTTAGGGGGTTGGTTGGCTCTGTAGTTAGGGGGTTGGGTGGCTGGGTAACTGGGTGGTCCTGTAGTCAGGGGGTTGGGTGGCTGGGTAACTGGGTGGTCCTGTAGTTAGGAGTTTGGGTGGATCTGTAGTTAGGGAGTTCGGTGGCTCTGTATTTAGGGTTTTTTCGGTGGTTGAGTAACTGGGTGGTCCTGTAGTTAGGGGGTTGGGTGGTTCTGTAGTTAAGGGGTTGGGTGGCTCTGTAGTTAGGGGGTTGGGTGGCTCTGTAGTTAGGGGGTTAGGTGGCTGGGTAACTGGGTGGTCCTGTAGTTAGGGGTTGGGTGGTTTTGTAGTTAGGGGGTTTGGTGGCTGGGTAACTGGGTGGTTTTGTAGTTAGGGAGTTGGGTGGCTCTGTAGTTAGGGGGTTGGGTGGCTGGGTAAATGGGTGGTACTGTAGTTAGGGGGTTGGGTGGCTCTGTAGTTAAGGGGTTGGGCGGCTCTGTAGTTAAGGGGTTGGGTGGCTGGGTAACTGGGTGGCTCTGTAGTTAGGGGTTGGGTGGCTGGGTAACTGGGTGGCTCTGTAGTTAGGGGTTTGGTGGCTGGGTAACTGGGTGGTCCTGTAGTTAGGGGTTGGGTGGCTGGGTAACTGGGTGGTCCTGTAGTTAGGGGTTGGGTGGCTCTGTAGTTAAGGGGTTGGGTGGCTCTGTAGTTAGGGGTTGGGTGGCTCTGGGTTAGGGGGTTGGGTGGCTGGGTGGGTGGCTCTGTAGTTAGGGGGCTAGGGTGGGCTGGGTAACTGGGTGGTCCTGTAGTTAGGGGTTGGGTGGCTCTGGTAGTTGGGTGGCTCTGTAGTTAGTGGTTGGTGGCTGGGTAACTGGGTGGTCCTGTAGTTAGGGGTTGGGTGGCTGGGTAACTGGGTGGTCCTGTAGTTAGGGGTTGGGTGGCTGGGTAACTGGGTGGTCCTGGTTAGGGGTTGGGTGGCTGGGTAACTGGGTGGTCCTGTAGTTAGGGGTTGGGTGGCTCTGTAGTTAGGGGTTGGGTGGCTCTGGGTAACTGGGTGGTCCTGTAGTTAGGGGTTGGGTGGTTCTGTAGTTAAGGGTTGGGTGGCTCTGTAGTTAGGGGTTGGGTGGCTCTGTAGTTAGGGGTTGGGTGGCTGGGTAACTGGGTTTAGGGGTCCTGTAGTTAGGGGTTGGGTGGCTGGGTAACTGGGTGGTCCTGTAGTTAGGGGTTGGGTGGCTGTAGTTAGGGGTTGGTTATCTCTGTAGTTAGGGGTTGGGTGGCTGGGTAACTGGGTGGTCCTGTAGTTAGGGGTTGGGTGGCTCTGTAGTTAGGGGTGGTTGGCTCTGTAGTTAGGGGTTGGGTGGCTGGGTAACTGGGTGGTCCTGTAGTTAGGGGTTGGGTGGCTGGGTAACTGGGTGGTCCTGTAGTTAGGGTTGGGTGGCTCTGTAGTTAGGGGTTCGGTGGCTCTGTAGTTAGGGGTTTTGGGTGGTTGGGTAACTGGGTGGTCCTGTAGTTAGGGGTTGGGTGGCTCTGTTAGGTTAGGGGGGGTTGGGTGGCTCTGTAGTTAGGGGTTGGTGGCTGGGTAACTGGGTGGTCCTGTAGTTAGGGGTTGGGTGGTTTTGTAGTTAGGGGTTTGGTGGCTGGGTAACTGGGTGGTTCTGTAGTTAGGGGTTGGGTGGCTCTGTAGTTAGGGGTTGGGTGGCTGGGTAAATGGGTGGTCTGTAGTTAGGGGTTGGGTGGCTCTGTAGTTAAGGGGTTGGGCGGCTCTGTAGTTAGGGGTTGGGTGGCTGGGTAACTGGGGGTAACTGGGTGGCTCTGTAGTTAGGGGTTGGGTGGCTGGTAACTGGGTGGCTCTGTAGTTAGGGGTTTGGGGCTGGGTAACTGGGTGGTTCTCTGTAGTTAGGGGTTGGGTGGCTGGGTAACTGGGTGGTCCTGTAGTTAGGGGGGTGGCTCTGTGGCTCTGTAGTTAGGGGTTGGGTGGCTCTGTAGTTAGGGGTTGGGTGGCTGGGTAACTGGGTGGTCCTGTAGTTAGGGGTTGGGTGGCTGGGTAACTGGGTGGTCCTGTAGTTAGGGGTTGGGTGGCTCTGTAGTTAGGGGTTGGGTGGCTCTGTAGTTAGGGGGTTGGGTGGCTGGGTAACTGGGTGGCTCTGTAGTTAGGGGTTGGGTGGCTGGTAACTGGGGTTGGGTGGCTCTGTAGTTAGGGGTTGGGTGGCTGGGTAACTGGGTGGTCCTGTAGTTAGGGGTTGGGTGGCTTGGTAACTGGGTGGCTCTGTAGTTAGGGGTTGGTGGCTGGGTACTGGGTGGTCCTGGAGTTAGGGGTTGGGTGGCTGGGTAACTGGGTGGTTCTGTAGTTAGGGGGTTGGGTGGCTCTGTAGTTAGGGGGTTGGGTGACTCTGTAGTTAGGGGTTGGGTGGCTGGGTAACTGGGTTTTCCTGTAGTTAGGGGTTGGGTGGCTGGGTAACTGGGTGGTCCTGTAGTTAGGGGTTGGGTGGCTGGTTAGGGGTTGGGTTTCTCTGTAGTTAGGGGTTGGGTATCTCTGTAGTTAGGGGTTGGGTGGCTGGGTAACTGGGTGGTCCTGTAGTTAGGGGTTGGGTGGCTCTGTAGTTAGGGGGTTGGTTGGCTCTGTAGTTAGGGGGTTGGGTGGCTGGGTAACTGGGTGGTCCTGTAGTTAGGGGGTTGGGTGGCTGGGTAACTGGGTGGTCCTGTAGTTAGGGGTTTGGGTGGATCTGTAGTTAGGGAGTTGGGTGGCTCTGTAGTTAGGGGGTTGGGTGGCTGGGTAAATGGGTGGTTCTGTAGTTAGGGGGTTGGGTGGCTCTGTAGTTAAGGGGTTGGGTGGCTCTGTAGTTAGGGGTTGGGTGGCTGGGTAACTGGGTGGCTCTGTAGTTAGGGGGTTGGGTGGCTGGGTAACTGGGTGGCTCTGTAGTTAGGGGGTTAGGTGGCTGGGTAACTGGGTGGTCCTGTAGTTATGGGGTTGGGTGGCTTGGTAACTGGGTGGCTCTGTAGTTAGGGGTTTGGTGGCTGGGTAACTGGGTGGTCCTGGAGTTAGGGGTTGGGTAACTGGGTGGTCCTGGTTAGGCTTGGGTGGCTGGTAACTGGGTGGTCCTGTAGTTAGGGGTTGGTGGCTCTGTAGTTAGGGGTTGGGTGGCTCTGTAGTTAGGGGTTTGGGTGGCTGGGTAACTGGGTGGTCCTGGAGTTAGGGGGTTGGGTGGCTGGGTAACTGGGTGGTCCTGTAGTTAGGGGGTTGGGGCTGGATCTGGGTGGTCCTAGTTAGGGGTTGGGTGGCTGGAACTGGGTGGCTCTGTAGTTAGGGTGTTAGGTGGCTCTGTAGTTAGGGGGTTGGGTGTCTCTGTAGTTAGGGGGTTGGATGGCTGGGTAACTGGGTGGCTCTGTAGTTAGGGGTTGGGTGGCTCTGTAGTTAGGGGGTTGGGTGGCTCTGTAGTTAGGGGTTGGGTGGCTCTGTAGTTAGGGGGTTGGGTGGCTGGGTAACTGGGTGGCTCTGTAGTTAGGGTGTTGGGTGGCTCTGTAGTTAGGGGTTGGGTGTCTCTGTAGTTAGGGGTTGGGTGGCTTTGTAGTTTGGGGGTTGGGTGGCTTGGTAACTGGGTGGCTCTGTAGTTAGGTAGTTTGGTGGCTGGGTAACTGGGTGGTCCTGGAGTTAGGGGGTTGGGTGGCTGGGTGGCTGGGTAACTTGGTGGTCCTGGAGTTGGGTGGCTGGGTAACTGGGTGGTCCTGTAGTTAGGGGTTGGTGGCTCTGTAGTTAGGGGGTTGGGTGGCTCTGTAGTTAGGGGTTGGGTGGCTGGGTAACTGGGTGGTCCTGTAGTTAGGGGTTGGGTGGCTCTGTAGTTAGTTAGGGTTGGGTTGGCTCTGTAGTTAGGGGTTGGGTGGCTGGGTAACTGGGTGGTCCTGTAGTTAGGGGTTGGGTGGGTGGGTAACTGGGTGGTCCTGTAGTTAGGGTTTGGGTGGCTCTGTAGTTAGGGGTTGGGTGGCTCTGTAGTTAGGGGTTGGGTGGAACTGGGTGCCTCTGTAGTTAGGGTGTTGGGTGGCTCTGTAGTTGGGGTTGGGTGTCTCTGTCGTTAGGGGTTGGGTGGCTTTTGGGTAGTTTGGGGGTTGGGTGGCTGGGTAACTGGGTGGCTCTGTAGTTAGGGGTTGGGTGGCTCTGTAGTTAGGGGTTGGGTGGCTCTGTAGTTAGGGGTTGGGTGGCTGGGTAACTGGGTGGCTCTGTAGTTAGGGTGTTGGGTGGCTCTGTATTTAGGAGGTTGGGTGGCTCTGTTTTTAGGGGTTGTGTGGCTCTGTAGTTAGGGGTTGGGTGGCTGGGTAACTGGGTGGTCCTGTAGTTAGGGGTTGGGTGGCTGGGTAACTGGGTGGTCCTGTAGTTAGGGGTTTGGTGGATCTGTAGTTAGGGGTTGGGTGGCTCTGTAGTTAGGGTGTTGGGTGGCTGGGTAAATGGGTGGTACTGTAGTTAGGGAGTTGGGTCGCTCTGTAGTTAGGGGTTGGGTGGCTGGGTAAATGGGTGGTACTGTAGTTAGGGGTTGGGTGGCTGGGTAACTGGGTGGCTCTGTAGTTAGGGGTTGGGTGGCTGGGTAACTGGGTGGCTCTGTAGTTAGGGGTTGGGTGGCTGGGTAACTGGGTGGCTCTGTAGTTAGGGGTTGGTGGCTGGGTAACTGGGTGGTCCTGGGGTTATGGGGTTGGGTGGCTCTGGTAACTGGGTGGCTCTGTAGTTAGGGGTTTGGTGGCTGGGTAACTGGGTGGTCCTATAGTTAGGGGTTGGGTGGCTCTGTAGTTAGGGGGTTGGTGGCTGGGTAACTGGGTGGTCCTGTATTTAGGGGTTGGGTGGCTCTGTAGTTAGGGGTTGGGTGGCTGGGTCACTGGGTCACTGGGTGGCTCTGTATTTAGGGGTTGGGTGGCTGGGTCACTGGGTGGCTCTGTCGTTAGGGGTTGGGTGGCTGGGTAACTGGATGGTTCTGTAGTTAGGGGGTTTGCTGGCTGGGTACCTGGGTGGCTCTGTAGTTAGGGGGTTGGGTGGCTTGGTAACTGGGTGGTCCTGTAGTATAGAGATATTGTTATCCACGTCGGCACCAACGATGTTAGGATGAAACAGTCAGAGATCACCAAGCGCAACATAGCTTCTGCGTGCATATCAGCTAGAAAGATGTGTCGGCATCGAGTAATTGTCTCTGGCCCCCTCCCAGTTAGGGGGAGTGATGAGCTCTACAGCAGAGTCTCACAACTCAATCGCTGGTTGAAAACTGTTTTCTGCCCCTCCCAAAAGATAGAATTTGTAGATAACTGGCCCTCTTTCTGGGACTCTCTGCCCACAAACAGGACCAAGCCTGACCTGCTGAGGAGTGACGGACTCCATCCTAGCTGGAGGGGTGCTCTCATCTTATATACCAACATAGACAGGGCTCTAACTCCTCTAGCTCCACAATGAAATAGGGTGCAGGCCAGGCAGCAGGCTGTTAGCCAGCCTGCCAGCATAGTGGAGTCTGCCACTAGCACAGTCAGTGTAGTCAGCTCAGCTATCACCATTGAGACCGTGTCTGTGCCTCGACCTAGGTTGGGCAAAACTAAACATGGCAGTGTTCGCCTTAGCAATCTCACTAGGATAAAGACCACTTCCATTCCTGTCATTACTGAAAGAGATCATGATACCTCACATCTCAAAATAGGGCTACTTAATGTTAGATCCCTTACTTCAAAGGCAATTATAGTCAATGAACTAATCACTGATCATAATCTTGATGTGATTGGCCTGACTGAAACATGGCTTAAGCCTGATGAATTTACTGTTTTAAATGAGGCCACACCTCCTGGCTACACTAGTGACCATATCCCCCGTGCATCCCGCAAAGGCGGAGGTGTTGCTAACATTTACGATAGCAAATTTCAATTTACAAAAAAAAAAAAGACGTTTTCGTCTTTTGAGCTGCTAGTCATGAAATCTATGCAGCCGACTCAATCACTTTTTATAGCTACTGTTTACAGGCCTCCTGGGCCATATGCAGCGTTTCTCACTGAGTTCCCTGAATTCCTATCGGACCTTGTAGTCATAGCAGATAATATTCTAATCTTTGGTGACTTTAATATTCACATGGAAAAGTCCACAGACCCACTCCAAACGGCTTTCGGAGCCATCATCGACTCAGTGGGTTTTGTCCAACATGTCTCTGGACCCACTCACTGTCACAGTCATACGCTGGACCTAGTTTGTCCCATGGAATAAATGTTGTGGATCTTAATGTTTTTCCCCATAATCCTGGACTATCGGACCACCATTTTATTAGGTTTGCAATTGCAACAAATAATCTGCTCAGACCCCATCAAAAGTCGTGCTATAAATTCACAGACAACACAAAGATTCCTTGATGCCCTTCCAGACTCCCTCTGCCTACCCAAGGACGCCAGAGGACAAAAATCAGTTAACCACCTAACTGAGGATCTCGATTTAACCTCGCGCAATACCCTAGATGCAGTTGCACCCCTAAAAACTAAAAACATTTCTCATAAGAAACTAGCTCCCTGGTACACAGAAAATACCCGAGCTCTGAAGCAAGCTTCCAGAAAATTGGAACGGAAATGGCGCCATACCAAACTTGAAGTCTTCCGACTAGCTTGGAAAGACGGTACCGTGCAGTATCGAAGAGCCCTTACTGCTGCTCGATCATCCTATTTTTCCAACTTAATTGAGGAAAATAAGAACAATCCGAAATTCCTTTTTGATACTGTCGCAAAGCTAACTAAAAAGCAGCATTCCCCAAGAGACGATGACTTTCACTTTAGCAGTGATAAATTCATGAACTTCTTTGAGGAAAAGATTATGATTATTAGAAAGCAAATTACGGACTCCTCTTTAAACCTGCGTATTCCTCCAAACCTCAGTTGTCCTGAGTCTGCACAACTCTGCCAGGACCTAGGATCAAGAGAGACGCTCAAGTGTTTTAGTACTATATCTCGTGACACAATGATGAAAATAATCATGGCCTCTAAACCTTCAAGCTGCATACTGGACCCTATTCCAACTAAACTACTGAAAGAGCTGCTTCCTGTGCTTGGCCCTCCTATGTTGAACATAATAAACGGCTCTCTATCCACTGGATGTGTACCAAACTCACTACAAGTGGCAGTAATAAAGCCTCTCTTGAAAAAGCCAAACCTTGACTCAGAAAATATAAAAAACTATCGGCCTATATCGAATCTTCCATTCCTCTCAAAAATTTTAGAAAAGGCTGTTGCGCAGCAACTCACTGCCTTCATGAAGACAAACAATGTATACGAAATGCTTCAGTCTGGTTTTAGACCCCATCATAGCACTGAGACGGCACTTGTGAAGGTGGTAAATTACATTTTAATGGCATCGGACCGAGGCTCTGCATCTGTCCTCGTGCTCCTAGACCTTAGTGCTGCTTTTGATACCATCGATCACCACATTCTTTTGGAGAGATTGGAAACCCAAATTGGTCTACACGGACATGTTCTGGCCTGGTTTAGATCTTATCTGTCGGAAAGATATCAGTTTGTCTCTGTGAATGGTTTGTCCTCAAATCAACTGTAAATTTCGGTGTTCCTCAAGGTTCTGTTTTAGGACCACTATTGTTTTCACTATACATTTTACCTCTTGGGGATGTTATTCGAAAACATAATGTTAACTTTCACTGCTATGCGGATGACACACAGCTGTACATTTCAATGAAACATGGTGAAGCCCCAAAATTGCCCACGCTAGAAGCATGTGTTTCAGACATGAGGAAGTGGATGACTGCTAACTTTGTACTATTAAACTCGGACAAAACAGAGATGCTTGTTCTAGGTCCCAAGAAACAAAGAGATCTTCTGTTGAATCTGACAATTAATCTTAATGGTTGTACAGTCGTCTCAAATAAAACTGTGAAGGACCTCGGCGTTACTCTGGACCCTGCTCTCTCTTTTGAAGAACATATCAAGACCATTTCGAGGACAGCTTTTTTCCATCTACGTAATATTGCAAAAATCAGAAACTTTCTGTCCAAAAATGATGCAGAAAAATTAATCCATGCTTTTGTCACTTCTAGGTTAGACTACTGCAATGCTCTACTTTCCGGCTACCTGGATAAAGCACTAAATAAACTTCAGTTAGTGCTAAATACGGCTGCTAGAATCCTGACTAGAACCACAAAATTTGATCATACTCCAGTGCTAGCCTCTCTACACTGGCTTCCTGTCAAAGCAAGGGCTGATTTCAAGGTTTTACTGCTAACCTACAAAGCATTACATGGGCTTGCTACTACCTATCTCTCTGATTTGGTCCTGCCGTACATACCTACACGTACGCTACGGTCACAAGACGGGTTGGGCCTCCTAATTGTCCCTAGAATTTCTAAGCAAACAGCTGGAGGCAGGGCTTTCTCCTATAGAGCTCCATTTTTATGGAACGGTCTGCCTACCCATGTCAGAGACGCAAACTGGTCTCAACCTTTAAGTCTTTACTGATTGAGTGTAGTCTGGCCCAGGAGTGGGAAGGTGAACGGAAAGGCTCTGGAGCAACAAACCGCCCTTGCTGTCTCTGCCTGGCCAGTTCCCCTCTTTCCACTGGGATTCTCTGCCTCTATCCCTATTACAGGGGCTGAGTCACTGGCTTACTGGGGCTCTCTCATGCCGTCCCTGCAGGGGGGTGCGTCACCTGAGTGGGTTGATTCACTGTTGTGGTCATCCTGTCTGGGTTGGCGCCCCCCTGGGTTGTGCAGTGGCGGAGATCTTTGTGGGCTATACTCAGCCTTGTCTCAGGATGGTAAGTTGGTGGTTGAAGATATCCCTCTAGTGGTGTGGGGGGCTGTGCTTTGGCAAAGTGGGTGGGGTTATATACTTCCTATTTGGCCCTGTCCGGGGTGTCCTCAGATGGGGCCACAGTGTCTCCTGACCCCTCCTGTCTCAGCCTCCAGTATTTATGCTGCAGTAGTTTGTGTCGGGGGGCTAGGGTCAGTTTGTTATATCTGGAGTACTTCTCCTGTCCTATTCGGTGTCCTGTGTGAATCTAAGTGTGCGTTCTCTAATTCTCTCCTTCTTTCTTTCTCTCTCTCGGAGGACCTGAGCCCTAGGACCATGCCCCAGGACT
This sequence comes from Oncorhynchus keta, assembly GCF_023373465.1. Classification (NCBI taxonomy): domain Eukaryota; kingdom Metazoa; phylum Chordata; class Actinopteri; order Salmoniformes; family Salmonidae; genus Oncorhynchus; species Oncorhynchus keta. The sequence continues at coordinate 20,358,670 of NC_068457.1, read as the reverse complement.
ACCTGACATGATGACTCCTTGCTGTCCTCAGTCCACCTGGCCATGCTGCTGCTCCAGTTTCAACTGACCTGAGCCCTAGGACCATGCCCCAGGACTACCTGACATGATGACTCCTTGCTGTCCCCAGTCCACCTGGCCATGCTGCTGCTCCAGTTTCAACTGTTCTGCCTTACTATTATTTGACCATGCTGGTCATTTATGAACATTTGAACATCTTGGCCATGTTCTGTTATAATCTCCACCCGGCACAGCCAGAAGAGGACTGGCCACCCCACATAGCCTGGTTCCTCTCTAGGTTTCTTCCTGGGTTTTGGCCTTTCTAGGGAGTTTTTCCTAGCCACCGTGCTTCTACACCTGCATTGCTTGCTGTTTGGGGTTTTAGGCTGGGTTTCTGTACAGCACTTTGAGATATCAGCTGATGTACGAAGGGCTATATAAATAAAATTTGATTTGATTTGATTTGGGTGGCTCTGTAGTTAGGGGGTTGGTTGGCTCTGTAGTTAGGGGGTTAGGTGGCTGGGTAACTGGGTGGTCCTGTAGTTATGGGGTTGGGTCGCTTGGTAACTGGGTGGCTCTGTAGTTAGGGAGTTTGGTGGCTGGGTAACTGGGTGGTCCTATAGTTAGGGGGTTGGGTGGCTCTGTAGTTCGGGGTTGAGTGGCTGGGTAACTGGGTGGTCCTGTATTTAGGGGTTGGGTGGCTCGGTAGTTAGGGGGTTGGGTGGCTGGGTCACTGGGTCACTGGGTGGCTCTGTATTTAGGGGGTTGGGTGGCTGGGTCACTGGGTGGCTCTGTCGTTAGGGGTTGGGTGGCTGGGTAACTGGATGGTTCTGTAGTTAGGGGGTTTGCTGGCTGGGTACCTGGGTGGCTCTGTAGTTAGGGGGTTGGGTGGCTTGGTAACTGGGTGGTCCTGTAGTATAGAGATATTGTTATCCACGTCGGCACCAACGATGTTAGGATGAAACAGTCAGAGATCACCAAGCGCAACATAGCTTCTGCGTGCATATCAGCTAGAAAGATGTGTCGGCATCGAGTAATTGTCTCTGGCCCCCTCCCAGTTAGGGGGAGTGATGAGCTCTACAGCAGAGTCTCACAACTCAATCGCTGGTTGAAAACTGTTTTCTGCCCCTCCCAAAAGATAGAATTTGTAGATAACTGGCCCTCTTTCTGGGACTCGCCCACAAACAGGACCAAGCCTGACCTGCTGAGGAGTGACGGACTCCATCCTAGCTGGAGGGGTGCTCTCATCTTATATACCAACATAGACAGGGCTCTAACTCCTCTAGCTCCACAATGAAATAGGGTGCAGGCCAGGCAGCAGGCTGTTAGCCAGCCTGCCAGCATAGTGGAGTCTGCCACTAGCACAGTCAGTGTAGTCAGCTCAGCTATCACCATTGAGACCGTGTCTGTGCCTCGACCTAGGTTGGGCAAAACTAAACATGGCAGTGTTCGCCTTAGCAATCTCACTAGGATAAAGACCACCTCCATTCCTGTCATTACTGAAAGAGATCATGATACCTCACATCTCAAAATAGGGCTACTTAATGTTAGATCCCTTACTTCAAAGGCAATTATAGTCAATGAACTAATCACTGATCATAATCTTGATGTGATTGGCCTGACTGAAACATGGCTTAAGCCTGATGAATTTACTGTTTTAAATGAGGCCACACCTCCTGGCTACACTAGTGACCATATCCCCGTGCATCCCGCAAAGGCGGAGGTGTTGCTAACATTTACGATAGCAAATTTCAATTTACAAAAAAAAAAAAGACGTTTTCTGTCTTTTGAGCTGCTAGTCATGAAATCTATGCAGCCGACTCAATCACTTTTTATAGCTACTGTTTACAGGCCTCCTGGGCCATATGCAGCGTTTCTCACTGAGTTCCCTGAATTCCTATCGGACCTTGTAGTCATAGCAGATGATATTCTAATCTTTGGTGACTTTAATATTCACATGGAAAAGTCCACAGACCCACTTTGGGGCTTGGGGCCATCATCGACTCAGTGGGTTTTGTCCAACATGTCTCTGGACCCACTCACTGTCACAGTCATACGCTGGACCTAGTTTGTCCCATGGAATAAATGTTGTGGATCTTAATGTTTTTCCCCATAATCCTGGACTATCGGACCACCATTTTATTAGGTTTGCAATTGCAACAAATAATCTGCTCAGACCCCATCAAAAGTCGTGCTATAAATTCACAGACAACACAAAGATTCCTTGATGCCCTTCCAGACTCCCTCTGCCTACCCAAGGACGCCAGAGGACAAAAATCAGTTAACCACCTAACTGAGGATCTCGATTTAACCTCGCGCAATACCCTAGATGCAGTTGCACCCTAAAAACTAAAAACATTTCTCATAAGAAACTAGCTCCCTGGTACACAGAAAATACCCGAGCTCTGAAACAAGCTTCCAGAAAATTGGGTGGCGGAAATGGCGCCATACCAAACTTGAAGTCTTCCGACTAGCTTGGAAAGACGGTACCGTGCAGTATCGAAGAGCCCTTACTGCTGCTCGATCATCCTATTTTTCCAACTTAATTGAGGAAAATAAGAACAATCCGAAATTCCTTTTGATACTGTCGCAAAGCTAACTAAAAGCAGCATTCCCCAAGAGACGATGACTTTCACTTTAGCAGTGATAAATTCATGAACTTTTTGAGGAAAAGATTATGATTATTAGAAAGCAAATTACGGACTCCTCTTTAAACCTGCGTATTCCTCCAAACCTCAGTTGTCCTGAGTCTGCACAACTCTGCCAGGACCTAGGATCAAGAGAGACGCTCAAGTGTTTTAGTACTATATCTCGTGACACAATGATGAAAATAATCATGGCCTCTAAACCTTCAAGCTGCATACTGACCCTATTCCAACTAAACTACTGAAAGAGCTGCTTCCTGTGCTTGGCCCTCCTATGTTGAACATAATAAACAGCTCTCTATCCACTGGATGTGTACCAAACTCACTACAAGTGGCAGTAATAAAGCCTCTCTTGAAAAAGCCAAACCTGTACTCAGAAAATATAAAAACTATCGGCCTATATCGAATCTTCCATTCCTCTCAAAAATTTTAGAAAAGGCTGTTGCGCAGCAACTCACTGCCTTCATGAAGACAAACAATGTATACGAAATGCTTCAGTCTGGTTTTAGACCCCATCATAGCACTGAGACGGCACTTGTGAAGGTGGTAAATTACATTTTAATGGCATCGGACCGAGGCTCTGCATCTGTCCTGGTGCTCCTAGACCTTAGTGCTGCTTTTGATACCATCGATCACCACATTCTATCTCTGTTTGGAGAGATTGGAAACCCAAATTGGTCTACACGGACATGTTCTGGCCTGGTTTAGATCTTATCTGTCGGAAAGATATCAGTTTGTCTCTGTGAATGGTTTGTCCTCAAATCAACTGTAAATTTCGGTGTTCCTCAAGGTTCTGTTTTAGGACCACTATTGTTTTCACTATACATTTTACCTCTTGGGGATGTTATTCGAAAACATAATGTTAACTTTCACTGCTATGGGATGACACACAGCTGTACATTTCAATGAAACATGGTGAAGCCCCAAAATTGCCCACGCTAGAAGCATGTGTTTCAGACATGAGGAAGTGGATGACTGCTAACTTTGTACTATTAAACTCGGACAAAACAGAGATGCTTGTTCTAGGTCCCAAGAAACAAAGAGATCTTCTGTTGAATCTGACAATTAATCTTAATGGTTGTACAGTCGTCTCAAATAAAACTGTGAAGGACCTCGGCGTTACTCTGGACCCTGCTCTCTTTTTGAAGAACATATCAAGACCATTTCGAGGACAGCTTTTTTCCATCTACGTAATATTGCAAAAATCAGAAACTTTCTGTCCAAAAATGATGCAGAAAAATTAATCCATGCTTTTGTCACTTCTAGGTTAGACTACTGCAATGCTCTACTTTCCGGCTACCCGGATAAAGCACTAAATAAACTTCAGTTAGTGCTAAATTAGGGGCTGCTAGAATCCTGACTAGAACCACAAAATTTGATCATACTCCAGTGCTAGCCTCTGGGTAACTGGCTTCCTGTCAAAGCAAGGGCTGATTTCAAGGTTTTACTGCTAACCTACAAAGCATTACATGGGCTTGCTACTACCTATCTCTCTGATTTGGTCCTGCCGTACATACCTACACGTACGCTACGGTCACAAGACGCAGGCCTCCTAATTGTCCCTAGAATTTCTAAGCAAACAGCTGGAGGCAGGGCTTTCTCCTATAGAGCTCCATTTTTATGGAACGGTCTGCCTACCCATGTCAGAGACGCAAACTCGGTCTCAACCTTTAAGTCTTTACTGATTGAGTGTAGTCTGGCCCAGGAGTGGGAAGGTGAACGGAAAGGCTCTGGAGCAACAAACCGCCCTTGCTGTCTCTGCCTGGCCAGTTCCCCTCTTTCCACTGGGATTCTCTGCCTCTATCCCTATTACAGGGGCTGAGTCACTGGCTTACTGGGGCTCTCTCATGCCGTCCCTGCAGGGGGTGCGTCACCTGAGTGGGTTGATTCACTGTTGTGGTCATCCTGTCTGGGTTGGCGCCCCCCTGGGTTGTGCAGTGGCGGAGATCTTTGTGGGCTATACTCAGCCTTGTCTCAGGATGGTAAGTTGGTGGTTGAAGATATCCCTCTAGTGGTGTGGGGGCTGTGCTTTTAGGCAAAGTGGGTGGGGTTATATACTTCCTATTTGGCCCTGTCCGGGGTGTCCTCAGATGGGGCCACAGTGTCTCCTGACCCCTCCTGTCTCAGCCTCCAGTATTTATGCTGCAGTAGTTTGTGTCGGGGGCTAGGGTCAGTTTGTTATATCTGGAGTACTTCTCCTGTCCTATTCGGTGTCCTGTGTGAATCTAAGTGGGTGGCTGCGGTTCTCTAATTCTCTCCTTCTTTCTTTCTCTCTCTCGGAGGACCTGAGCCCTAGGACCATGCCCCAGGACTACCTGACATGATGACTCCTTGCTGTCCTCAGTCCACCTGGCCATGCTGCTGCTCCAGTTTCAACTGACCTGAGCCCTAGGACCATGCCCCAGGACTACCTGACATGATGACTCCTTGCTGTCCCCAGTCCACCTGGCCATGCTGCTGCTCCAGTTTCAACTGTTCTGCCTTACTATTATTTGACCATGCTGGTCATTAATGAACATTTGAACATCTTGGCCATGTTCTGTTATAATCTCCACCCGGCACAGCCAGAAGAGGACTGGCCACCCCACATAGCCTGGTTCCTCTCTAGGTTTCTTCCTGGGTTTTGGCCTTTCTAGGGAGTTTTTCCTAGCCACCGTGCTTCTACACCTGCATTGCTTGCTGTTTGGGGTTTTAGGCTGGGTTTCTGTACAGCACTTTGAGATATCAGCTGATGTACGAAGGGCTATATAAATAAAATTTGATTTGATTTGATTTGGGTGGCTCTGTAGTTAGGGGGTTGGTTGGCTCTGTAGTTAGGGGGTTGGGTGGCTGGATAACTGGGTGGTCCTGTAGTTAGGGGGTTGGGTGGCTGGGTAACTGGTTGGTCCTGTAGTTAGGAGTTTGGGTGGATCTGTAGTTAGGGAGTTGGGTGGCTCTGTAGTTTGGGGTTTGGGTGGCTGGGTAACTGGGTGGTCCTGTAGTTAGGGGGTTGGGTGGCTCTGTAGTTAGGGGGTTGGGTGGCTGGGTAACTGGGTGGTTCTGTAGTTAGGGGTTGGTGGCTCTGTAGTTAGGGGGTTGGGTGGCTCTGTAGTTGGGGGGTTGGTTGGCTGGGTAACTGGGTTTTCCTGTAGTTAGGGGGTTGGGTGGCTGGGTAACTGGGTTTCTCTGTAGTTAGGGGTTGGATGGCTCTGTAGTTAGGGGTTGGTTGGCTCTGTAGTTCGGGGTTGGGTGGCTGGGTAACTGGGTGGTCCTGTAGTTAGGGGTTGGATGGCTCTGTAGTTAGGGGTTGGTTGGCTCTGTAGTTAGGGGTTGGGTGGCTGGATAACTGGGTGGTCCTGTAGTTAGGGGGTTGGGTGGCTGGGTAACTGGTTGGTCCTGTAGTTAGGAGTTTGGGTGGATCTGTAGTTAGGGAGTTGGGTGGCTCTGTAGTTTGGGGTTTGGGTGGCTGGGTAACTGGGTGGTCCTGTAGTTAGGGGTTGGGTGGCTCTGTAGTTAGGGGGTTGGGTGGCTGGGTAACTGGGTGGTTCTGTAGTTAGGGGTTGGTGGCTCTGTAGTTAGGGGGTTGGGTGGCTCTGTAGTTAGGGGTTGGTTGGCTGCGTAACTGGGTTTTCCTGTAGTTAGGGGGTTGGGTGGCTGGGTAACTGGGTTTCTCTGTAGTTAGGGGTTGGATGGCTCTGTAGTTAGGGGTTGGTTGGCTCTGTAGTTCGGGGTTGGGTGGCTGGGTAACTGGGTGGTCCTGTAGTTAGGGGGTTGGATGGCTCTGTAGTTAGGGGTTGGTTGGCTCTGTAGTTCGGGGGTTGGGTGGCTGGGTAACTGGGTGGTCCTGTAGTTAGGGGGTTGGGTGGCTGGGTAACTGGGTGGCTCTGTAGTTAGGGGGTTGGGTGCCTGGGTAACTGGGTGGCTCTGTAGTTAGGGGGTTGGGTGGCTGGGTAACTGGGTGGCTCTGTAGTTAGGGGGTTGGGTGGCTGGGTAACTGGGTGGTCCTATAGTTAGGGGTTGGGTGGCTCGGTAGTTCGGGGGTTGAGTGGCTGGGTAACTGGGTGGTCCTGTATTTAGGGGGTTGGGTGGCTCGGTAGTTAGGGGGTTGGGTGGCTGGGTCACTGGGTCACTGGGTGGCTCTGTATTTAGGGGGTTGGGTGGCTGGGTCACTGGGTGGCTCTGTCGTTAGGGGTTTGGGTGGCTGGGTAACTGGATGGTTCTGTAGTTAGGGGGTTTGCTGGCTGGGTACCTGGGTGGCTCTGTAGTTAGGGGGTTGGGTGGCTTGGTAACTGGGTGGTCCTGTAGTTAGGGGGTTGGGTGGCTGGGTAACTGGTTGGCTCTGTAGTTAGGGGGTTGTGTGGCTGGGTAACTGGGTGGTCTTGTAGTTAGGGGGTTGGGTGGCTGGGTAACTGGGTGGTCCTGTAGTTAGGGGGTTGGATGGCTCTGTAGTTAAGGGGTTGGGTGACTCTGTAGTTCATGGGTTGGGTGGCTAGGTAACTGGGTGGTCCTGTAGTTAGAGGGTTGGGTGGCTGGGTAATGGGTGGCTTTGTAGTTAGGGGGTTGGGTGGCTGGGTAACTGGGTGGCTCTGTAGTTAAGGGGTTGGGTGGCTTGGTAACTGGGTGGTCCTGTAGTTAGGGGGTTGGGTGGCTAGGTTATTGGGTGGCTCTGTAGTTAGGGGGTTGGGTGGCTGGGTAATTGGGTGGCTCTGTAGTTAGGGGGTTGGGTGGCAGGGTAATTGGTTGGCTCTGTAGTTAGGGGTTGGGTGGCTGGGTAACTGGGTGGCTCTGTAGTTAGGGGGTTGGGTGGCTGGGTAACTGGGTGGCTCTGTAGTTAGGGGGCAAGGTGGCTAGGTGCATGGCTGGGTGCACGGCTGGATGGCTCAGGAGCCTGGACTTGCATGGTTTCATATTTGGTTCTATCGATCACAGGTAATTGCCTTGTCCTCCTCGCCTCACTGTTCAAAGCCCTGACCCCTGAAGGCCTGATGATGGATGGAGGGATCGAGGGATGGGGGGATGGTTGCCATCTCTCCTCTGCCAGTGGGGGGCGTTGTTTTACTGGATGTCAGGTATAGCTAAACCAGCACCAGAAATAAAGGACAGAGAAAAAGAGACAACTTTTTTGGCAAACCCAGTTTAGTGAAATCTGGTTTACACCAGAATGGTGCTTGTTCCAATTAATTTCTAAGAAACAAATGATGATTGTTATTACTATGCAAATATTGTGTAATGAATTGATAAATCACCATTTACTATGCAATTGTAATATAAAGTGCAGTTGATTGATGGGAACATAATCCCCCATCTAAAAGTAGCCTTGACCTCCCAGTACAGTTCATCACCCTCACTGTTCTACCAACCTCTCTCCAAAGTCAGGACCAAACAACTCATTAGTATGTCCCTCACAAACTGGATCTTATAACTCATGAATAAATAATATCTGCCATGGAAACAAATAATCCGAGAGAGAGAGAGAGAGAGAGAGAGAGAGAGAGAGAGAGAGAGAGAGAGAGAGAGAGAGAGAGAGAGAGAGAGAGAGAGAGAGAGAGAGAGAGAGAGAGAGAGAGAGAGAGAGAGAGAGAGAGAGAGAGAGAGAGAGATCCTACTGACCTACACAGGGAGGATGGGGCCCAGTGGCCATTACAATTATACAGCAATAACAACATAGAGGAACAATGCCATAATCAGCACCATGCACAGTCGGTCCAGCCAGGCCTCAGTCGCTCTCCACCTCAACCCCCCCCCTCTTCCTCTCTCTCTATCTCTCCACCTCTCTCTCTCCACCTTCACCACTCTCTGTTTCTCTCTCTCCACCTCCACCTCTCTCTCTCTCTCTCCACCTCCACCACTCTCTGTTTCTCTCTCTCCACCTCCACCTTTCTCTCTCTCCACCCCTCTCTTCCGGTCCTGGCTGCCCACTGGGCCATGTGTAGCTATGGAAACAGGTCTTGCCTAATTAGTGGGGGAAATATGTTACCCACGTCTCTCCATACCGTTGTGCCTGGTGTCGCTTTTCTTTACGCCAGTCTTTCAGCGAGAGGCTAGATTGGCACTGTCCGCTTTCGTCTGTGGGAACCGGGACAGCTTTCTCTCTCTCTCTCTCTCTCTCTCTCTCTCTCTCTCTCTCTCTCTCTCTCTCTCTCTCTCTCTCTCTCTCTCTCTCTCTCTTTCTCTCTCGCACGGGCCCCCTCGGGTCGAGATCATTACACGGCTAATTAAGCCAGGTCAACGGGCTGGGGCTGAGAGGGACAACGGGAGTGATTGTTACCCAGTCTAGCCCCGTCACGCCCCCCAAATGCGACATACTCAAACCTTACTCAACTCTCACTCAACCCTTACAAAACCCCATACACAACCCTTACTCAACCCTTACACAACCCTTACTCAAGCCTTACTCATGCCCTTACACAACCCATACTCAACTCTTACACAAGGCCCTTCCAACCTCCTCTAACATCTCCACACTCTGCCTGTCCATGTCGGCATAAAGTTACATAGGCTACTTCTGTTGCTTTGTTGTCTGTATGGCGACAACCTGAAGGTCCAGTAGACCAGGGCCAAACTTGTTTGTGTCAACGACCCCGTTTGTGATAGCAAATCCATCAAGGACCCCCTCATTGTCAGAACACAACTCTTACTTTATTAGTGCGATACAAATAGCATACACACAGTTTTACTATGACTTCTGCAGGATGGAACAATCAACTTTTGGGCTCTGGGAAATAGCATTTTATAGGCCCTCCACTTGGCATCAGAGATACAAAATTTTTAAAAAGAATTCTGTTTTAAAATGAATTTCCTAAAATTCTACACATTTAGCCTTGGGCAGAGAGAAAATGTTGCAGTTCTAAAGCACATTTCTTGCTATTCTACACATTTTGCCATGGGGTAGAGTGTACCATTTGCAGATTTCTTGCCACAACTTTGGAAGTGTGCTTGGGGTCATTGTCCATTTGGAAGACCCATTTGCGACCAAGCTTTATCTTCCTGACTGATGTCTTGAGATGTTGCTTCAATATATCCAAATAATTTTCCTACATCATGATGCCATCTATTTTGTGAAGTGCACCAGTCCCTCCTGCAGCAAAGCACCCTCACAACATGATGCTGCCACCCCCGTGCTTCACGGTTGGGATGGTGTTCTTCGGCGTGCAAGCCTCCCCCTTTTTCCTCCAAACATAATGATGGTCATTATGGCCAAACAGTTCTATTTTTGTTTCATCAGACCAGAGGACATTTCTCCAAAAAGTACAGTCTTTGTCCCCATGTGCAGTTGCAAACCGTAGTCTAGCTTTTTTATGGTGGTTTTGGAGCAGTGGCTTCTTCCTTTCTGAGCGGCCTTTCAGGTTATGTCGACATAGGACTTGTTTTACTGTGGATATAGATACTTTTGTACCTGTTTCCTCCAGCATCTTCACAAGGTCCTTTGCTGTTGATCCGGGATTGATTTGCACTTTTCGCACAAAAGTACGTTCATTTCTAGGAGACAGAGCGCATCTCCTTCCTGAGCGGTATGATGGCTGCGTGGTCCCATGGTGTTTATACTTACGTACTATTGTTTGTGCAGATGAACGTGGTACCTTCAGGCGTTTGGAAATTGCTCCCAAGGATGAACCAGACTTGTGGAGGTCTCCAATTTTTTTCTGAGGTCTTGGCTGATTTCTTTTGATTTTCCCATGATGTCAAGCAAAGAGGCACTGAGTTTGAAGGTAGGCCTTGAAATACATACACAGGTACACCTCCAATTGACTCAGATTATGTCAATTAGCCTATCAGAAGCTTCTAAAGCCATGACATAAGTTTCTGGAATTTTCCAAGCTGTTTAAAGGCACAGTCAATTTAGTGTATGTAAACTTCTGACCCATGTACACTTCTGATGCAGTGAATTACAAGTGAAATAATCTGTCTGTAAATAATTGTTGGAAACATTAATTGTGTCATGCTCAAAGTAGATGTCCTAACCGACTTGCCAAAATTATAGTTTGTTAACAAGACATTTGTGGAGTGGTTGAAAAAGGAGTTTTAATGACTCCAACCTGTATGTAAACTTCCAGCTTCAACTGCATGTTGAGATCTGTCAGCAGACCCCCAGGGGTTTGTAGACACCAGTAGTCTACACTATGTGCTCCACACTGAGCGCTTGAGAGTTCATTCATTTTTGACTATTCATAAATGTAAGAAATGACTTACAAATTGTGCTTGGCACGCACACAGTAAAGGCCAGGACAGGATGCATATCCCACCTGGGCTGCCTGCATGCTCAGTCTGACTGAAACAAAGAAAAAGAGGATGATGAGAATGAGAATGTGTTGAGAGAGAGGAGTGAGAGAGACACAGAGAGAGAGAGAAAGGCAAAAGAGAGAGCAAGAGAGAGAGGAGAGAGAGAGAGAGAGAGAGAGAGAGAGAGAGAGAGAGAGAGAGAGAGAGAGAGAGAGAGAGAGAGAGAAAGGCAAGAGAGAGAGCGAGAGAGAGAGAGGCGAGAGAGAGAGAGAGAGGCGAGAGACAGAGAGCGAGAGACAGAGGGAGAGAGAGAGACAGAGACTCACAGACACAATGAGAGAGACAGAGAGAAAAAGGGCCTCCATCCCAGTACAGATTCTTCCCCCCTCTTAAACATTTGCACCTGGCCCCGGTGCTCTCTTGGCACACTCCACCAGAAACCTCCAGCAGATGTTCTTCCTCCTTTGTGGCTCTGCTCCTCTTCAGGACTAAACACTGGGTGGCTTCTCTCCTCCTGAACGCTCCTCCTCAGGAGACAACCACAATTATTCTCCTCTCTTTTCTTCTTCTTCACCTCCCCAAAATGAAGGGTTGTTGGGGCGCCCAGTTAGGACACGGGGAAGTCTCTCTGGCATCGCTAATTGCTTGTGATTAGACATTTTAATTACCAGGTGCTGAGAGTAACCCCCCTTCCCCCAACAACCCTCTCCAGCTCCCCCGAATTCCCCCAGCCCTTTCCACCCCCCAACCCCCAGCCCTCTCCAGCACCCCTCTCTTCCACCCTACTTGAAGATTTTTCTTGTCTTTCCATCACATCCTGTAGCAGTTGACATCTGACCTGAGTGGATATTGGTGTGTTTAGGAAGAACAGTTTTGTGGCATATGCTCTATTTCAATTCTGTTTCATTTAACCTTTATTCAACCTTTGAGATGGCACATATTTGACAAAAACATAATTGCAGTGGAATCCAGGAGGACCTTATTGAACGCACCCTCTTTGACTGACAAGCTAGAACAGTGGCCAGGTTGAGGGGTTAGTTAGCTGTATATGCAGTCTGTCTGGACCTCAAAGATATACAATCTCTTCTTTCGTTTAATCATCATGGGTATTTTGTAGCGCCAAACAGTCAGTCTGTACTGAATATTCAATGTTGAGCGTTGTTTCCCAAAGAGCCCCTCATCCGTCCGTTTCAGGAAGAGAAACAGCTAAAAAGAGAGGGGAACAGAGAGCAAGGCCACGGCATCTGAGGCCACAACCTTTTCTCTCCCGTTGCCCTGAAAGAAGAAGTGGCTGAAGAACAACAGGAGCGACAGAGAGGATCGATGAGAGGTGGAGGAGGAGGAGAGGTTCTGAACTCATTAGCCAGGAAATCCAGACTTCTAAATGTGACTTTAGCAGCATAATACAAGACATTGACGGCCCAGACACGATGACACTGTTTACTAACCTTGCACATATTTTACATTCATATCTAGTTGTTGTGATTGGAGAGGCATGTTGAGCTATTTCCCTCTATTCATGCCAGGTTTCAGCTAGCGCTCCACCGCTTTTAATTGAAGACAAAGGCCTGGATCTTTTCTCTCTCTCGCTCTCTCCATCGCTCCCTCACTCTTTCGTGTCTCGGCCTTCTCAAGGTTGAATCTCTGCATCTTCCGAGGATGAACGTTCCCCAACACCCCTCCCACACACAGCCAACATTTCTCTTCGCACCCACAATATCATAAAGATTTCTGTTTGTACTGGAGGAGATGCCAAACCAGAGAAGGTCTCTATCGATTGATCTGCTAGCAGCCTTGGACAGTGCATTCAGTATCCACTCATCGATCCAGTACTCTCTTGAGTGATGTAGCGAGGATGTGGAGAGAGAGAGAGAGAGAGAGAGAGAGAGAGAGAGAGAGAGGGAGCCAAGAGAGGGGGGAGAGACAGAGACAGTGAGAGGGAAAGAGAAAGTGTTAGAAAGAGAGGGGGGAGAGAGAGAGAGAGAGAGAGAGAGAGGGGGAAGAGAGAGAGAGTAAGATGGAGAGAGAACGAGAGGGAGTGAGAGAGACTTTACAGAGCTCTGGAGGACTTAAGATGGTTCAGTCTAGAGACACAATGGCTGAATTCAGCAGAGGTTATCCTAGCATAAATCTAGTTTGTTACCATCTTAGACAATATATCAGGGCTCTATATCCATGGCTACGATGATGTAAAGATGTATCTATACTGTAGATTGTGTGGTTTAGGGGATAGATCAGCTAGGACATTAGCAGATAGAATTGGAGAATATCAAATAACACTAGCAGCATCATATTTAATCCCCCTTTTTATATATACATATTTTGATTTGTTTTATTATGCCCATGTAAACTGTTTTCGTGTGTGTGTGTGTGTGTGTGTGTGTGTGTGTGTGTGTGTGCGTGCGTGCGTGCGTGCGTGCGTGCGTGCGTGTGTGTGTGTGTGTGTGTGTGTGTGTGTGTGTGTGTGTGTGTGTGTGTGCGCGCGGTGGTGGTGATTGTTGCCGTTGTGGTGGTGAGGGGTCACAGGCTATTGTCCAGACGACAGTCACTGATACCTCTGCTAATTCAGTTTGTTGTCTGTCTGGGCAGCGGGCAGGAGGCAGCCAGCGCTGGGGAATAAGGAAGGTATAAAGGAGGGAGGAGGAGGGAGGGTCCTGAGGGTGCCTATAGCCCAGGGACAGCCACACAGCCACCGTACCTTGGCCGAGCATTCCTCCACTCCCAGTCACTCGATCCAAGATGAAAGTTCCTCCTCCTCCCGTTCTTGCGGGCGGCCAGCAGCAGAGACACTTACTGAGCCATGATGGACAGGAGAGGATTAGGAGAACAATACAGCAGAATTAAAGGTTTTGACTTCGGGGACCATTGATATGGCCCACGCCCTCTAGCAGAGCCTTTAAGTTGTCATGGTGGATCACTGCGACATGAAACACAGGTGACTGTGAGGCTGGAGTGGTTCAGAGCAGGAGGTTAAGGGCTGACCTGGGAACTAGACCAGGTCTGTGTGTAACAGTATAATTTTAAACCGTCCCCTCGCCCATACCCGGGCGCGAACCAGGGACCTTCTGCACACAACGATAACAGTCACCCTCAAAGCATCGTTACCCATCGCTCCACAAAAGCCGCGGCCCTTGCAGAGCAAGGGGAACTACTACTTCAAGGTCTCAGAGCAAGTGACGTAACCGATTGAAACGCTATTTAGCGCACACCGCTAACTAAGCTAGCCGTTTCACATCCGTTACATGTGGTTAGACAGTGTAGTTAGTTCGCTAGTTCACTTTAGTTTCATTTAGAAATATTACACACAATGCTTTATCAGTTAACTCCTGTTTATGATCCAAATAATTATCTCCACTATGTCCCTCTTATCCAAATCATCCACATCACCTTGTTAACAATGAACCCAAATCACATCTAGAAAAACTGAGGATTTGCATCCCAAATAGGAGCTTATTCCCTATGTAGTGCACCACAGATGACCAGGGCCCATAGGCAATAGGGTGTCATTTGTGACACAACTAGGGTAAACACAGGTCCTGTTAGCATCAGCTAGTGTAAACACAGGTCCTGTTAGCATCAACTAGGGTAAACACAGGTCCTGTTAGCATCAACTATGGTAAACACAGTTCCTGTTAGCATCAGCTAGGGTAAACACAGGTCCTATTAGCATCAACTAGGGTAAACACAGGTCCTGTTAGCATCAACTAGGGTAAACACAGGTCCTGTTAGCATCAACTAGGCTAAACACAGGTTCTGTTAGCATCCACTAGGGTAAACACAGGTTGTGTTAGCATCAGCTAGGGTAAACACAGGTTGTGTTAGCATCAGCTAGGGTAAACACAGGTCCTGTTAGCATCAACTAGGCTAAACACAGGTTCTGTTAGCATTTTGTCCTCGTCTTGTCGTGTCCTGTATATATATATATTTACAACTTTTTTTCACATACATTTTATTTTTATTTTCCATCAACTCATCTTCAAAACACTCTCCTGCAACCCGCCTCACCAATTTATATTTATAAATAAGTATTATTTACCTCAAATCTGCAATCCTCCAAGAAGCTAGCCAGAAGCTAGCCAGAAACTAACCAGAATCTAGCCAGGAGCTAGCTAGAAGCTAATCAGAAGCTAGTTCACCACGATTTGTGGTGATCAGCTATCCTTTAGCTCGAAAATCTATCGCCAGTTTGGAACGGAACATACCGGACCATTTTTTCTCTCCATGTCCTTGGATTTCAACTGCTCTCTGGACATTCACTCCCGGATCTCACAGCTAGCTAGCTGCTATCCGTGTGTCTATCTGGTCTCGTCGATTCCGGAGCAAACATCAATTACTCCGGAGCTAGCCAGCTCCGTCAATCACTCCTGAGCTCCGTCAATCACTCCTGGGCTGCAGTCACCTATCCGGACCCGTTTTACTGCCTACGCGGAGCCCCACCGGGCCTTCACAACTGGACTGCCGACGTTATCTACCCGAAGAAGATCCGGCTGGCTCCTCCGTCGCGACGTTACCTGAACGCCCATCTGCGGCCTGCTAACCGTTAGCTGTCTTACCGGCTGCTCTCAGAATAGACAATCGGACAATTTATTTATTTTTATTATTATTATGTTTCTTCTTGGGCCTCTATAACTATATCTATTGTTTTTATTTTATTTTTGTTGTTGTGTGATTTGGACTAATCCCCTCTACCACACGGAACCCCACTAATCTACTGACGGAACGCAAGAGGTGGCTAACAACAGACCTCCATCCTATGCTAGCTTGCTACCGATGTCCTGGCTAGCTGTCTAAATCGCCGTGACCCCCAAACCAACCACTCCACTCACTGGACTCTTTTGATCACTCGACTAAGGATGCCTCTCCTTAATGTCAATATGTCTTGTCCATTGCTGTTCTGGTTAGTGTTTATTGGCTTATTTCACTGTAGAGCCTCTAGTCCTGCTCACTATACCCTATCCAATTTATTAGTTCCACCACCCACACATGCAATGACATCTCCTGGTTTCAATGATGTTTCTAGAGACAATATCTGTCTCTTCATCACTCAATACCTAGGTTTACCTCCACTGTATTCACATCCTACCATACCTTTGTCTGTACATTATACCTTGATGCTATTTTATCGCACCCAGAAACCTCCTTTTACTCTCTGTTCCAGATGTTCTAGACGACCAATTCTTATTGCTTTTAGCCGTACCCTTATTCTTCTCCTCCTATGTTCCTCTGGCGATGAAGAGGTGAATCCAGGCCCTGCAGTGCCTAGCTCCACTCCTATTCCCCAGGCGCTCTCTTTTGATGACTTCTGCAACCGTAATAGCCTTGGTTTCATGCATGTTAACATTAGAAGCCTCCTCCCTAAGTTTGTTCTATTCACTGCTTTAGCACACTCTGCCAACCCGGATGTTCTAGCTGTGTCTGAATCCTGGCTTAGGAAGACCACCAAAAATTCTGAAATTTTAATTCCAAATTACAACATTTTCAGACAAGATAGAACTGCCAAAGGGGGCGGTGTTGCAATCTACTGCAAAGATAGCCTGCAGAGTTCTGTCCTACTATCCAGGTCTGTACCCAAACAATTTGAACTTCAACTTTTAAAAATCCACCTCTCTAAAAACAAGTCTCTCACTGTTGCCGCCTGCTATAGACCACCCTCAGCCCCCAGCTGTGCTCTGGACACCATATGTGAACTGATTGCCCCCCATCTATCTTCAGAGCTCGTGCTGCTAGGTGACCTAAACTGGAACATGCTTAACACCCCAGCCATCCTACAATCTAAACTTTTATGTCCTCAATCTCACTCAAATTATCAATGAACCTACCAGGTACCCCCCCCAAAGCCTTAAACACGGGCACCCTCATAGATATCATCCTAACCAAGTTCCCCTCTAAATATACACCTCTGCTGTCTTCAACCAAGATCTCAGCGATCACTGCCTCACTGCCTGCATCCGTAATGGGTCAGCGGTCAAACGACCTCCACTCATCACTGTAAAACGCTCCCTGAAACACTTACATTTACATTTACATTTAAGTCATTTAGCAGACGCTCTTATCAGCGAGCAGGCCTTTCTAATCGACCTGGCCGGGGTATCCTGGAAGGATATTGATCTCATCCCGTCAGTAGAGGATGCCTGGATATATTTTTTAAATGCCTTCCTAACCATCTTAAATAAACATGCCCCATTCAAGAAATTTAGAACCAGGAATTTCTCCCCAGACCTGACTGCCCTTAACCAACACAAAAACATCCTATGGCGTTCTGCATTAGCATCGAACAGCCCCCGTGATATGCAGCTGTTCAGGGAAGCTAGAAACCGTTATACACAGGCAGTTAGAAAAGCCAAGGCTAGCTTTTTCAAGCAGAAATTTGCTTCCTGCAACACTAACTCAAAAACGTTCTGGGACACTGTAAAGTCCATGTAGAATAAGAACACCTCCTCCCAGCTGCCCACTGCACTGAAGATAGGAAACACTGTCACCACTGATAAATCCACCATAATTGAGAATTTCAATAAGCATTTTTCTACGGCTGGCCATGCTTTCCACCTGGCTACTCCTACCCCGGTCAACAGCACTGCACCCCCAACAGCAACTCGCCCAAGCCTTCCCCATTTCTCCTTCTCCCAAATCCATTCAGCTGATGTTCTGAAAGAGCTGAAAAATCTGGACCCCTACAAATCAGCCGGGCTAGACAATCTGGACCCTTTCTTTCTAAAATTATCTGCCGAAATTGTTGCCACCCCTATTACTAGCCTGTCTCTTTCGTGTCGTCTGAGATTCCCAAAGATTGGAAAGCAGCTGCGGTCATCCCCCTCTTCAAAGGGGGGGACACTCTTGACCCAAACTGCTACAGACCTATATCTATCCTACCTTGCCTTTCTAAGGTCTTCGAAAGCCAAGTCAACAAACAGATTACCGACCATTTTGAATCTCACCATACCTTCTCTGCTATGCAATCTGGTTTCAGAGCTGGTCATGGGTGCAACTCAGCCACGCTCAAGGTCCTAAACGATATTTTAACCGCCATCGATAAGAAACATTACTGTGCAGCCGTATTCATTGATCTGGCCAAGGCTTTCGACTCTCTCAACCACCACATCCTCATCGGCAGACTCGACAGCCTTGGTTTCTCAAATGATTGCCTCGCCTGGTTCAACAACTACTTCTCTGATAGAGTTCAGTGTGTCAAATCGGAGGGTCTGCTGTCCGGACCTCTGGCAGTCTCTATGGGGGTGCCACAGGGTTCAATTCTTGGACCGACTCTCTTCTCTGTATACATCAATGAGGTCGCTCTTGCTGCTGGTGAGTCCCTGATCCACCTCTACGCAGACGACACCATTCTGTATACTTCCGGCCCTTCTTTGGACACTGTGTTAACAACCCTCCAGGCAAGCTTCAATGCCATACAACTCTCCTTCCGTGGCCTCCAATTGCTCTTAAATACAAGTAAAACTAAATGCATGCTCTTCAACCGATCGCTACCTGCACCTACCCGCCTGTCCAACATCACTACTCTGGACGGCTCTGACTTAGAATACGTGGACAACTACAAATACTTAGGTGTCTGGTTAGACTGTAAACTCTCCTTCCAGACCCATATCAAACATCTCCAATCCAAAGTTAAATCTAGAATTTGCTTCCTATTTCGCAACAAAGCATCCTTCACTCATGCTGCCAAACATACCCTTGTAAAACTGACCATCTTACCAATCCTCGACTTTGGCGATGTCATTTACAAAATAGCCTCCAATACCCTACTCAACAAATTGGATGCAGTCTATCACAGTGCAATCCGTTTTGTCATCAAAGCCCCATATAATACCCACCATTGCGACCTGTACGCTCTCGTTGGCTGGCCCTCGCTTCATACTGACCGCCAAACCCACTGGCTTGTCATCTACAAGACCCTGCTAGGTAAAGTCCCCCCTTATCTCAGCTCGCTGGTCACCATAGCATCTCCCACCTGTAGCACACGCTCCAGCAGGTATATCTCTCCAGTCACCCCCAAAACCAATTCTTTCTTTGGCCGCCTCTCCTTCGAGTTCTCTGCTGCCAATGACTGGAACGAACTACAAAAATCTCTGAAACTGGAAACACTTATCTCCCTCACTAGCTTTAAGCACCAACTGTCAGAGCATCTTACAGATTACTGCACCTGTACATAGCCCACCTATAATTTAGCCCAAACAACTACCTCTTTCCCAACTGTATTTAATTAATTTATTTATTTTGCTCCTTTGCACCCCATTATTTTTATTTCTACTTTGCACATTCTTCCATTGCAAAACTACCATTCCAGTGTTTTACTTGCTATATTGTATTTACTTTGCCACCATGGCCTTTTTTGCCTTTACCTCCCTTCTCACCTAATTTGCTCACATTGTATATAGACTTGTTTATACTGTATTATTGACTGTATGTTTGTTTTACTCCATGTGTAACTCTGTGTTGTTGTATCTGTCGAACTGCTTTGCTTTATCTTGGCCAGGTCGCAATTGTAAATGAGAACTTGTTCTCAACTTGCCTACCTGGTTAAATAAAGGTGAAATAAAAAAAATAAAAAATAAAAATCAACTAGGGTAAACACAGGTCCTATTAGCATAGGCTAGTGTAAACACAGGTCTTGTTAGCATCAGATAGGGTAAACACAGAGAGAGAGAGACAGAGAGAGGTGGGAGATAAAGGAGAGAGATAGACAGAGAGAGAGGTGGGAGATAAAGGAGAGAGAGGACAAAAAGAGAGAGGTGGAAGATAAAGGAGAGAGATAGACAGAGAGAGAGGTGGAAGATAAAGGAGAGAGAGAGGACAGAGAGAGAGGTGGAAGGTAAAGGAGAGAGAGGACATAGAGAGGTGGAAGATAAAGGAGAGAGAGAGACACAGAGAGAGGTGGAAGATAAAAGAGAGAGAGATACAGAGAGAGAGTTGGAAGATAAAGGAGAGAGAGGACATAGAGAGAGTTGGAAGATAAAGGAGAGAGAGGACATAGAGAGAGGTGGAAGATAAAGGAGAGAGAGCACATAGAGAGGTGGAAGATAAAGCAGAGAGATAGACAGAGAGAGAGGTGGAAGATAAAGGAGAGAGAGGACAGAGAGAGAGGTGGAAGACAAAGGAGAGAGAGGACAAAGAGAGAGGTGGAAGATAAAGGAGAGAGAGGACATAGAGAGAGGTGGAAGATAAAGGAGAGAGAGAGACAGAGAGAGAGTTGGGAGATAAAGGAGAGAGAGGACATAGAGAGAGGTGGAAGATAAAGGAGAGAGAGGACATAGAGAGAGGTGGAAGATAAAGGAGAGAGAGCACATAGAGAGAGGTGGAAGATAAAAGAGAGAGAGGACAAAGAGAGAGGTGGAAGATAAAGGAGAGAAAGGACATGGAGAGAGGTGGAAGATAAAGGACAGAGAGAGACAGAGAGAGGTGGAAGATAAAAGAGAGAGAGGACAGCGAGAGAGGTGGAAGATAAAGGAGAGAGAGAGACAGAGAGAGAGGTGGAAGATAAAGGAGAGAGAGAGGACATAGAGAGAGGTGGAAGATAACGGAGAGAGAGAGACACAGAGAGAGGTGGAAGATAAAGGAGAGAGAGAGACAGAGAGAGGTGGAAAATAAAGGAGAGAGAGAGACAGAGAGAGAGGTGGACGATAAAGGAGAGAGAGAGACAGAGAGAGAGTGGGAAGATAAAGTAGAGACAGAGAGAGAGTGGGAAGATAAAGCAGAGAGATAGACAGAGAGAGAGAGGTGGAAGATAAAGGAGAGAGATAGACAGAGAGAGAGAGGTGGAAGATAAAGGTGAGAGAGG
Source organism: Oncorhynchus keta (assembly GCF_023373465.1). NCBI lineage: Eukaryota > Metazoa > Chordata > Actinopteri > Salmoniformes > Salmonidae > Oncorhynchus > Oncorhynchus keta. The sequence goes on along the minus strand of NC_068457.1, from coordinate 20,338,039 downwards.
ACATAGAGAGAGATGGAAGATAAAGGGGAGAGAGGACATAGAGAGAGGTGGAAGATAAACGAGAGAGAGGACATAGAGAGAGGTGGAAGATAAAGGAGAGAGAGGACAGAGAGAGAGGTGGAAGATAAAGGAGAGAGAGAGACACAGAGAGAGGTGGAAGATAAAGGAGAGAGAGGACAGAGAGAGAGGTGGAAGATAAAGGAGAGAGAGAGACACACAGAGAGAGGTGGAAGATAAAGGAGAGAGAGGACATAGAGAGAGGTGGAAGATAAAGGAGAGAGATAGACAGAGAGAGAGGTGGAAGATAAAGGAGAGAGAGACAGAGAGAAAGGTGGAAGATAAAGGAGAGAGAGAGACACACAGAGAGAGGTGGAAGATAAAGGAGAGAGATGACATAGAGAGAGGTGGAAGATAAAGGAGAGAGATAGACAGAGAGACAGGTGGAAGATAAAGGAGAGAGAGAGGACATAGAGAGAGGTGGAAGATAAAGGAGAGAGAGAGACACAGAGAGAGGTGGAAGATAAAGGAGAGAGAGAGACAGAGAGAGGTGGAAAATAAAGGAGAGAGAGAGACAGAGAGAGAGGTGGACGATAAAGGAGAGAGAGAGAGTGGGAAGATAAAGGAGAGAAAGACAGAGAGAGGTGGAAGATAAAGGAGAGAAAGACAGAGAGAGGTGGAAGATAAAGGAGAGAGAGGACATATAGAGAGAGGTGGAAGATAAAGAGAGAGGACATAGAGAGAGAGGTGGAAGATAAAGGAGAGAGAGGACATAGAGAGAGAGGTGGAATATAAAGGAGAGAAAGACAGAGAGAGAGGTGGAAGATAAAGGAGAGAGAGACAGAGAGAGAGGTGGAAGATAAAGGAGAGAGAGAGACACAGAGAGAGGTGGAAGATAAAGGAGAGAGAGAGACAGAGAGAGGTGGAAAATAAAGGAGAAAGAGAGACAGAGAGAGAGGTGGACGATAAAGGAGAGAGAGAGTGGGAAGATAAAGGAGAGAAAGACAGAGAGAGGTGGAAGATAAAGGAGAGAAAGACAGAGAGAGGTGGGAGATAAAGGAGAGAGGACATAGAGAGAGAGGTGGAAGATAAAGGAGAGAGAGGACATAGAGAGAGGTGGAAGATAAAGGAGAGAGAGGACAGAGAGAGAGGTGGAAGATAAAGGAGAGAGAGGACAGAGAGAGAGGTGGAAGATAAAGGAGAGAAAGGACATGGAGAGAGGTGGAAGATAAAGGACAGAGAGAGACAGAGAGAGGTGGAAGATAAAAGAGAGAGAGGACAGCGAGAGAGGTGGAAGATAAAGGAGAGAGAGAGACAGAGAGAGAGGTGGAAGATAAAGGAGAGAGAGAGGACATAGAGAGAGGTGGAAGATAACGGAGAGAGAGAGACACAGAGAGAGGTGGAAGATAAAGGAGAGAGAGAGACAGAGAGAGGTGGAAAATAAAGGAGAGAGAGAGACAGAGAGAGAGGTGGACGATAAAGGAGAGAGAGAGACAGAGAGAGAGTGGGAAGATAAAGTAGAGAGAGAGACAGAGAGAGAGTGGGAAGATAAAGCAGAGAGATAGACAGAGAGAGAGAGGTGGAAGATAAAGGAGAGAGATAGACAGAGAGAGAGAGGTGGAAGATAAAGGTGAGAGAGGACATAGAGAGAGATGGAAGATAAAGGGGAGAGAGGACATAGAGAGAGGTGGAAGATAAAGGAGAGAGAGGACATAGAGAGAGGTGGAAGATAAAGGAGAGAGAGGACAGAGAGAGAGGTGGAAGATAAAGGAGAGAGAGGACAGAGAGAGAGGTGGAAGATAAAGGTGAGAGAGGACATAGAGAGAGATGGAAGATAAAGGGGAGAGAGGACATAGAGAGAGGTGGAAGATAAACGAGAGAGAGGACATAGAGAGAGGTGGAAGATAAAGGAGAGAGAGGACAGAGAGAGAGGTGGAAGATAAAGGAGAGAGAGGACAGAGAGAGAGGTGGAAGATAAAGGAGAGAGAGAGACACAGAGAGAGGTGGAAGATAAAGGAGAGAGAGGACAGAGAGAGAGGTGGAAGATAAAGGAGAGAGAGACACACAGAGAGAGGTGGAAGATAAAGGAGAGAGAGGACATAGAGAGAGGTGGAAGATAAAGGAGACAGAGACAGAGAGAGAGGTGGAAGATAAAGGAGAGAGAGACAGAGAGAGAGTGGAAGATAAAGGAGAGAGAGAGACACAGAGAGAGGTGGAAGATAAAGGAGAGAGATGACATAGAGAGAGGTGGAAGATAAAGGAGAGAGATAGACAGAGAGACAGGTGGAAGATAAAGGAGAGAGAGAGGACATAGAGAGAGGTGGAAGATAAAGGAGAGAGAGAGACACAGAGAGAGGTGGAAGATAAAGGAGAGAGAGAGACAGAGAGAGGTGGAAAATAAAGGAGAGAGAGAGACAGAGAGAGAGGTGGACGATAAAGGAGAGAGAGAGAGTGGGAAGATAAAGGAGAGAAAGACAGAGAGAGGTGGAAGATAAAGGAGAGAAAGACAGAGAGAGGTGGAAGATAAAGGAGAGAGAGGACATAGAGAGAGAGAGGTGGAAGATAAAGGAGAGAGGACATAGAGAGAGAGGTGGAAGATAAAGGAGAGAGAGGACATAGAGAGAGGGGTGGAATATAAAGGAGAGAAAGACAGAGAGAGAGGTGGAAGATAAAGGAGGGAGAGGACATAGAGAGAGAGGTGGAAGATAAAGGAGAGAAAGACAGAGAGAGAGGTGGAAGATAAAGGAGAGAGAGAGACAGAGAGAGGTGGAAGATAAAAGAGAGAGAGGACAGCGAGAGAGGTGGAAGATAAAGGAGAGAGAGAGACAGAGAGAGAGGTGGAAGATAAAGGAGAGAGAGAGAGGACATAGAGAGAGGTGGAAGATAACGGAGAGAGAGAGACACAGAGAGAGGTGGAAGATAAAGGAGAGAGAGAGACAGAGAGAGGTGGAAAATAAAGGAGAGAGAGAGACAGAGAGAGAGGTGGACGATAAAGGAGAGAGAGAGACAGAGAGAGAGTGGGAAGATAAAGTAGAGAGAGAGACAGAGAGAGAGTGGGAAGATAAAGCAGAGAGATAGACAGAGAGAGAGAGGTGGAAGATAAAGGAGAGAGATAGACAGAGAGAGAGAGGTGGAAGATAAAGGTGAGAGAGGACATAGAGAGAGATGGAAGATAAAGGGGAGAGAGGACATAGAGAGAGGTGGAAGATAAAGGAGAGAGAGGACATAGAGAGAGGTGGAAGATAAAGGAGAGAGAGGACAGAGAGAGAGGTGGAAGATAAAGGAGAGAGAGGACAGAGAGAGAGGTGGAAGATAAAGGTGAGAGAGGACATAGAGAGAGGTGGAAGATAAAGGAGAGAGAGAGACACACAGAGAGAGGTGGAAGATAAAGGAGAGAGAGGACATAGAGAGAGGTGGAAGATAAAGGAGAGAGATAGACAGAGAGAGAGGTGGAAGATAAAGGAGAGAGATAGACAGAGAGAGATGTGGAAGATAAAGGTGAGAGAGGACATAGAGAGAGATGGAAGATAAAGGGGAGAGAGGACATAGAGAGAGGTGGAAGATAAAGGAGAGAGAGGACATAGAGAGAGGTGGAAGATAAAGGAGAGAGAGGACAGAGAGAGAGGTGGAAGATAAAGGAGAGAGAGGACAGAGAGAGAGGTGGAAGATAAAGGTGAGAGAGGACATAGAGAGAGATGGAAGATAAAGGGGAGAGAGGACATAGAGAGAGGTGGAAGATAAACGAGAGAGAGGACATAGAGAGAGGTGGAAGATAAAGGAGAGAGAGGACAGAGAGAGAGGTGGAAGATAAAGGAGAGAGAGGACAGAGAGAGAGGTGGAAGATAAAGGAGAGAGAGAGACACAGAGAGAGGTGGAAGATAAAGGAGAGAGAGGACAGAGAGAGAGGTGGAAGATAAAGGAGAGAGAGAGACACACAGAGAGAGGTGGAAGATAAAGGAGAGAGAGGACATAGAGAGAGGTGGAAGATAAAGGAGACAGAGACAGAGAGAGAGGTGGAAGATAAAGGAGAGAGAGAGACACACAGAGAGAGGTGGAAGATAAAGGAAAGAGATGACATAGAGAGAGGTGGAAGATAAAGGAGAGAGATAGACAGAGAGACAGGTGGAAGATAAAGGAGAGAGAGAGGACATAGAGAGAGGTGGAAGATAAAGGAGAGAGAGAGACACAGAGAGAGGTGGAAGATAAAGGAGAGAGAGAGACAGAGAGAGGTGGAAAATAAAGGAGAGAGAGAGACAGAGAGAGAGGTGGACGATAAAGGAGAGAGAGAGAGTGGGAAGATAAAGGAGAGAAAGACAGAGAGAGGTGGAAGATAAAGGAGAGAAAGACAGAGAGAGGTGGAAGATAAAGGAGAGAGAGGACATATAGAGAGAGGTGGAAGATAAAGGAGAGAGGACATAGAGAGAGAGGTGGAAGATAAAGGAGAGAGAGGACATAGAGAGAGAGGTGGAATATAAAGGAGAGAAAGACAGAGAGAGAGGTGGAAGATAAAGGAGAGAGAGACAGAGAGAGAGGTGGAAGATAAAGGAGAGAGAGAGACACAGAGAGAGGTGGAAGATAAAGGAGAGAGAGAGACAGAGAGAGGTGGAAAATAAAGGAGAAAGAGAGACAGAGAGAGAGGTGGACGATAAAGGAGAGAGAGAGTGGGAAGATAAAGGAGAGAAAGACAGAGAGAGGTGGAAGATAAAGGAGAGAAAGACAGAGAGAGGTGGGAGATAAAGGAGAGAGAGGACATAGAGAGAGAGGTGGAAGATAAAGGAGAGAGAGGACATAGAGAGAGGTGGAAGATAAAGGAGAGAGAGGACAGAGAGAGAGGTGGAAGATAAAGGAGAGAGGACAGAGAGAGAGGTGGAAGATAAAGGAGAGAGAGGACAGAGAGAGAGGTGGAAGATAAAGGAGAGAGAGAGAGACACAGAGAGAGGTGGAAGATAAAGGAGAGAGAGGACATAGAGAGAGGTGGAAGATAAAGGAGAGAGAGGACATAGAGAGAGGTGGAAGATAAAGGAGAGAGAGGACAGAGAGAGAGGTGGAAGATAAAGGAGAGAGAGGACAGAGAGAGAGGTGGAAGATAAAGGAGAGAGAGAGACATAGAGAGAGGTGGAAGATAAAGGAGAGAGAGGACAGAGAGAGAGTTGGAAGATAAAGGAGAGAGAGAGACACACAGAGAGAGGTGGAAGATAAAGGAGAGAGAAAGACATAGAGAGAGGTGGAAGATAAAGGAGAGAGATAGACAGAGAGACAGGTGGAAGATAAAGGAGAGAGAGAGGACATAGAGAGAGGTGGAAGATAAAGGAGAGAGAGAGACACAGAGAGAGGTGGAAGATAAAGGAGAGAGAGAGACAGAGAGAGGTGGAAAATAAAGGAGAGAGAGAGACAGAGAGAGAGGTGGACGATAAAGGAGAGAGAGAGAGAGGGAAGATAAAGGAGAGAAAGACAGAGAGAGGTGGAAGATAAAGGAGAGAAAGACAGAGAGAGGTGGAAGATAAAGGAGAGAGAGGACATAGAGAGAGAGGTGGAAGATAAAGGAGAGAGGACATAGAGAGAGAGGTGGAAGATAAAGGAGAGAGAGGACATAGAGAGAGGGGTGGAATATAAAGGAGAGAAAGACAGAGAGAGAGGTGGAAGATAAAGGAGGGAGAGGACATAGAGAGAGAGGTGGAAGATAAAGGAGAGAAAGACAGAGAGAGAGGTGGAAGATAAAGGAGAGAGAGGACATAGAGAGAGAGTGGGAAGATAAAGGAGAGAAAGACAGAGAGAGAGGTGGAAGATAAAGGAGGGAGAGGACATAGAGAGAGAGGTGGAAGATAAAGGAGAGAGAGGACATAGAGAGAGAGGTGGAAGATAAAGGAGAGAAAGACAGAGAGAGAGGTGGAAGATAAAGGAGAGAGAGGACATAGAGAGAGAGTGGGAAGATAAAGGAGAGAAAGACAGAGAGAGAGGTGGAAGATAAAGGAGGGAGAGGACATAGAGAGAGAGGTGGAAGATAAAGGAGAGAGAGGACATAGAGAGAGAGTGGGAAGATAAAGGAGAGAAAGACAGAGAGAGAGGTGGAAGATAAAGGAGGGAGAGAGGACATAGAGAGAGGTGGAAGATAACGGAGAGAGAGACACACACAGAGAGAGGTGGAAGATAAAGGAGTGAGAGAGACAGAGAGAGGTGGAAAATAAAGGAGAGAGAGAGAGAGAGAGACAGAGAGAGAGGCGGACGATAAAGGAGAGAGAGAGACAGAGAGAGAGTGGGAAGATAAAGGAGAGAGAGAGACAGAGAGAGAGTGGGAAGATAAAGCAGAGAAAGACAGAGAGAGAGGTGGAAGATAAAGGAGAGAGAGGACATAGAGAGAGAGAGGGAAGATAAAGGAGAGAGATAGACAGAGAGAGAGAGAGAGGTGGAAGATAAAGGTGAGAGAGGACAGAGAGAGAGGTGGAAGATAAAGGAGAGAGAGGACAGAGAGAGAGGTGGAAGATAAAGGAGAGAGAGGACAGAGAGAGAGGTGGAAGATAAAGGAGAGAGAGAGACACAGAGAGAGGTGGAAGATAAAGGAGAGAGGGACAGAGAGAGAGGTGGAAGATAAAGGAGAGAGAGAGACACACAGAGAGAGGTGGAAGATAAAGGAGAGAGAGGACATAGAGAGAGGTGGAAGATGGAAGATAAAGGAGAGAGATAGACAGAGAGAGAGGTGGAAGATAAAGGAGAGAGAGACAGAGAGAGAGGTGGAAGATAAAGGAGAGAGAGAGACACAGAGATAGGTGGAAGATAAAGGAGAGAGAGAGACAGAGAGAGGTGGAAAATAAAGGAGAGAGAGAGACAGAGAGAGAGGTGGACGATAAAGGAGAGAGAGAGTGGGAAGATAAAGGAGAGAAAGACAGAGAGAGGTGGAAGATAAAGGAGAGAAAGACAGAGAGAGGTGGGAGATAAAGGAGAGAGAGGACATAGAGAGAGAGGTGGAAGATAAAGGAGAGAGAGGACAGAGAGAGAGGTGGAAGATAAAGGAGAGAGGACAGAGAGAGAGGTGGAAGATAAAGGAGAGAGAGGACAGAGAGAGAGGTGGAAGATAAAGGAGAGAGAGGACAGAGAGAGAGGTGGAAGATAAAGGAGAGAGGGAGAGACACAGAGAGAGGTGGAAGATAAAGGAGAGAGAGGACATAGAGAGAGGTGGAAGATAAAGGAGAGAGAGGACATAGAGAGAGGTGGAAGATAAAGGAGAGAGAGACAGAGAGAGAGGTGGAAGATAAAGGAGAGAGAGAGACAGAGAGAGAGGTGGAAGATAAAGGAGAGAGAGAGACAGAGAGAGAGTGGAAGATAAAGATGATAGAGACAGAGAGAGAGAAGATAAAGGAGAGACAGAGAGAGAGGTGGAAGATAAAGGAGAGATGACAGAGAGAGGTGGAAGATAAAGGAGAGAGATAGACAGAGAGAGAGGTGGAAGATAAAGGAGAGAGAGAGGACATAGAGAGAGGTGGAAGATAAAGGAGAGAGAGACACAGAGAGAGGTGGAAGATAAAGGAGAGAGAGACAGAGAGAGAGGTGGAAAATAAAGGAGAGAGAGAGAGACAGAGAGAGAGGTGGAAGATAAAGGAGAGAAAGACAGAGAGAGAGGTGGAAGATAAAGGAGAGAGAGGACATAGAGAGAGGTGGAAGATAAAGGAGAAAGACAGAGAGAGAGGTGGAAGATAAAGGAGAGAGAGGACATAGAGAGAGAGGTGGAAGATAAAGGAGAGAGAGGACATAGAGAGAGGTGGAAGATAAAGGAGAGAGAGGACAGAGAGAGGTGGAAGATAAAGGAGAGAGGACATAGAGAGAGAGGTGGAAGATAGAGAGGAGAGAAAGACAGAGAGAGGTGGAAGATAAAGGAGGAGAGGACATAGAGAGAGAGGTGGAAGATAAAGGAGAAAACACAGAGAGAGGTGGAAGATAAAGGAGGGAGAGAGGACATAGAGAGAGAGTGGAAGATAAAGGAGAGAGAGACATAGAGAGAGGTGGAAGATAAAGGAGATAGAGACAGAAGATAAAGGTGAGAAACATAGAAGGAAGATAAAGAGAGACAGAGAGAGAGGTGGAAGATAAAGGAGGGAGAGGACATAGAGAGATGGAAGATAAAGGAGAGAGAAGACATAGAGAGAGGAAGATAAAGGAGAGAAAAGACAGAGAGAGAGGTGGAAGATAAAGGAGGAGAGAGGACATAGAGAGAGGTGGAAGATAAAGGAGAGAGAGACAGAGAGGTGGAAGATAAAGGTGGAAGAGAAAATAAAGGAGAGAGAGACAGAGAGAGAGGTGGAAGATAAAGGAGAGAGACAGAGGGAAGATAAAGGAGAGACAGAGAGAGGTGGAAGATAAAGGAGAGACAGAGAGAGAGATAAAGAGAGAGGTGGAAGAGAGGTGGAAGATAGATAGGAGGAGAGAGAGGTGGAAGATAAAGGAGAGAGAGGACAGAGATAAAGGAGATAAAGAGAGAGGACAGAGAGAGAGGTGAGAAGATAAAGGAGAGAGAGAGACAGAGAGAGAGGTGGAAGATAAAGGAGAGGACAGAGAGAGAGGTGGAAGATAAAGAGAGAGAGAGACACAGACAGAGAGGTGGAAGATAAAGGAGAGAGAGGACAGAGAGAGAGTTGGAAGATAAAGGAGAGAGAGAGACACACAGAGAGAGGTGGAAGATAAAGGAGAGAGATGACATAGAGAGAGGTGGAAGATAAAGGAGAGAGATAGACAGAGAGACAGGTGGAAGATAAAGGAGAGAGAGAGGACATAGAGAGAGGTGGAAGATAAAGGAGAGAGAGAGACACAGAGAGAGGTGGAAGATAAAGGAGAGAGAGAGACAGAGAGAGGTGGAAAATAAAGGAGAGAGAGACATTTACATTTACATTTACATTTACATTTAAGTCATTGAGCGACTTACAAATTGGTGCATACACCTTATGACAACCAGTGGAACAGCCACTTGCATCTAAATCTTGTTGGGGGGTGAGAAGGGGGGTGAGAAGGATTACTTACCCTTACTTACCCTATCCTAGGTATTCCTTGAAGAGGTGGGGTTTCAGGTGTCTCCGGAAGGTGGTGATTGACTCCGCTGTCCTGGCGTCGTGAGGGAGTTTGTTCCACCATTGGGGGCCAGAGCAGCGAACAGTTTTGACTGGGCTGAGCGGGAACTGTACTTCCTCAGTGGTAGGGAGGCGAGCAGGCCAGAGGTGGATGAACGCAGTGCCCTTGTTTGGGTGTAGGGCCTGATCAGAGCCTGGAGGTACTGAGGTGCCGTTCCCCTCACAGCTCCGTAGGCGACACCATGGTCTTGTAGCGGATGCGAGCTTCAACTGGAAGCCAGTGGAGAGAGCGGAGGAGCGGTGACGTGAGAGAACTTGGGAAGGTTGAACACCAGACGGGCTGCGGCGTTCTGGATGAGTTGTAGGGGTTTAATGGCACAGGCAGGAGCCCAGCCAACAGCGAGTTGCAGTAATCAAGACGGGAGATGACAAGTGCCTGGATTAGGACCTGCGCCGCTTCCTGTGTGAGGCAGGGTCGTACTCTGGATGTTGTAGAGCATGAACCTACAGGAACGGGACACCGCCTTGATGTTAGTTGAGAACGTCAGGGTGTTGTCCAGGATCACGCCAAGGTTCTTAGCGCTCTGGGAGGAGGACACAATGGAGTTGTCAACCGTGATGGCGAGATCATGGAACGGGCAGTCCTTCCCCGGGAGGAAGAGGAGCTCCGTCTTGCTGAGGTTCAGCTTGAGGTGGTGATCCGTCATCCACACTGATATGTCTGCCAGACATGCAGAGATGCGATTCGCCACCTGGTCATCAGAAGGGGGAAACAGGGAGACAGAGAGAGAGGTGGACGATAAAGGAGAGAGAGAGAGTGGAAGATAAAGGAGAGAAAGACAGAGAGAGGTGGAAGATAAAGGAGAGAAAGACAGAGAGAGGTGGAAGATAAAGGAGAGAGAGGACATAGAGAGAGAGTGGAAGATAAAGGAGAGAGAGGACATAGAGAGAGAGGTGGAAGATAAAGGAGAGAGAGGACATAGAGAGAGAGGTGGAATATAAAGGAGAGAAAGACAGAGAGAGAGGTGGAAGATAAAGGAGAGAAAGGACATAGAGAGAGGTGGAAGATAAAGGAGAGAAAGACAGAGAGAGGTGGAAGATAAAGGAGAGAGAGGACATAGAGAGAGAGTGGGAAGATAAAGGAGAGAAAGACAGAGAGAGAGGTGGAAGATAAAGGAGGGAGAGGACATAGAGAGAGAGGTGGAAGATAAAGGAGAGAGAGGACATAGAGAGAGAGGGGGAAGATAAAGGAGAGAGAGGACATAGAGAGAGAGTGGGAAGATAAAGGTGAGAGAGGACATAGAGAGAGAGTGGGAAGATAAAGGAGAGAAAGACAGAGAGAGAGATGGAAGATAAAGGAGGGAGAGGACATAGAGAGAGAGGTGGAAGATAAAGGTGAGAGAGGACATAGAGAGAGAGTGGGAAGATAAAGGAGAGAAAGACAGAGAGAGAGGTGGAAGATAAAGGAGAGAGAGGACATAGAGAGAGAGGTGGAAGATAAAGGAGAGAGAGGACATAGAGAGAGAGGTGGAAGATAAAGGAGAGAGAGGACATAGAGAGAGAGGTGGAAGATAAAGGAGAGAGAGGACATAGAGAGAGGTGGAAGATAAAGGAGAGAGATAGACAGAGAGAGAGGTGGAAGATAAAGGAGAGAGAGAGGACATAGAGAGAGGTGGAAGATAACGGAGAGAGAGACACACAGAGAGAGGTGGAAGATAAAGGAGTGAGAGAGACAGAGAGAGGTGGAAAATAAAGGAGAGAGAGAGAGAGAGACAGAGAGAGAGGCGGACGATAAAGGAGAGAGAGAGACAGAGAGAGAGTGGGAAGATAAAGGAGAGAGAGAGACAGAGAGAGAGTGGGAAGATAAAGCAGAGAAAGACAGAGAGAGAGGTGGAAGATAAAGGAGAGAGAGGACATAGAGAGAGAGGTGGAAGATAAAGGAGAGAGATAGACAGAGAGAGAGAGTGGAAGATAAAGGTGAGAGAGGACATAGAGAGAGAGGTGGAAGATAAAGGAGAGAGAGGACAGAGAGAGAGGTGGAAGATAAAGGAGAGAGAGGACATAGAGAGAGGTGGAAGATAAAGGAGAGAGAGGACAGAGAGAGAGGTGGAAGATAAAGGAGAGAGAGGACAGAGAGAGAGGTGGAAGATAAAGGAGAGAGAGAGACACAGAGAGAGGTGGAAGATAAAGGAGAGAGAGGACAGAGAGAGAGTTGGAAGATAAAGGAGAGAGAGAGACACACAGAGAGAGGTGGAAGATAAAGGAGAGAGATGACATAGAGAGAGGTGGAAGATAAAGGAGAGAGATAGACAGAGAGACAGGTGGAAGATAAAGGAGAGAGAGAGGACATAGAGAGAGGTGGAAGATAAAGGAGAGAGAGAGACACAGAGAGAGGTGGAAGATAAAGGAGAGAGAGAGACAGAGAGAGGTGGAAAATAAAGGAGAGAGAGAGACAGAGAGAGAGGTGGACGATAAAGGAGAGAGAGAGTGGGAAGATAAAGGAGAGAAAGACAGAGAGAGGTGGAAGATAAAGGAGAGAAAGACAGAGAGAGGTGGAAGATAAAGGAGAGAGAGGACATAGAGAGAGAGGTGGAAGATAAAGGAGAGAGAGGACATAGAGAGAGAGGTGGAAGATAAAGGAGAGAGAGGACATAGAGAGAGAGGTGGAATATAAAGGAGAGAAAGACAGAGAGAGAGGTGGAAGATAAAGGAGAGAAAGGACATAGAGAGAGAGGTGGAAGATAAAGGAGAGAAAGACAGAGAGAGAGGTGGAAGATAAAGGAGAGAGAGGACATAGAGAGAGAGTGGGAAGATAAAGGAGAGAAAGACAGAGAGAGAGGTGGAAGATAAAGGAGGGAGAGGACATAGAGAGAGAGGTGGAAGATAAAGGAGAGAGAGGACATAGAGAGAGAGGTGGAAGATAAAGGAGAGAGAGGACATAGAGAGAGAGTGGGAAGATAAAGGTGAGAGAGGACATAGAGAGAGAGTGGGAAGATAAAGGAGAGAAAGACAGAGAGAGAGATGGAAGATAAAGGAGGGAGAGGACATAGAGAGAGAGGTGGAAGATAAAGGTGAGAGAGGACATAGAGAGAGAGTGGGAAGATAAAGGAGAGAAAGACAGAGAGAGAGGTGGAAGATAAAGGAGGGAGAGGACATAGAGAGAGAGGTGGAAGATAAAGGAGAGAGAGGACATAGAGAGAGAGGTGGAAGATAAAGGAGAGAGAGGACATAGAGAGAGGTGGAAGATAAAGGAGAGATATAGACAGAGAGAGAGGTGGAAGATAAAGGAGAGAGAGAGGACATAGAGAGAGGTGGAAGATAACGGAGAGAGAGACACACACAGAGAGAGGTGGAAGATAAAGGAGTGAGAGAGACAGAGAGAGGTGGAAAATAAAGGAGAGAGAGAGAGAGAGAGACAGAGAGAGAGGCGGACGATAAAGGAGAGAGAGAGACAGAGAGAGAGTGGGAAGATAAAGGAGAGAGAGAGACAGAGAGAGAGTGGGAAGATAAAGCAGAGAAAGACAGAGAGAGAGGTGGAAGATAAAGGAGAGAGAGGACATAGAGAGAGAGGTGGAAGATAAAGGAGAGAGATAGACAGAGAGAGAGAGGTGGAAGATAAAGGTGAGAGAGGACATAGAGAGAGAGGTGGAAGATAAAGGAGGTAGAGGACATAGAGAGAGGTGGAAGATAAAGGAGAGAGAGGACATAGAGAGAGAGGTGGAATATAAAGGAGAGAAAGACAGAGAGAGAGGTGGAAGATAAAGGAGAGAGAGACAGAGAGAGAGGTGGAAGATAAAGGAGAGAGAGAGACACAGAGAGAGGTGGAAGATAAAGGAGAGAGAGAGACAGAGAGAGGTGGAAAATAAAGGAGAAAGAGAGACAGAGAGAGAGGTGGACGATAAAGGAGAGAGAGAGTGGGGAAGATAAAGGAGAGAAAGACAGAGAGAGGTGGAAGATAAAGGAGAGAAAGACAGAGAGAGGTGGGAGATAAAGGAGAGAGAGGACATAGAGAGAGAGGTGGAAGATAAAGGAGAGAGAGGACATAGAGAGAGGTGGAAGATAAAGGAGAGAGAGGACAGAGAGAGAGGTGGAAGATAAAGGAGAGAGGACAGAGAGAGAGGTGGAAGATAAAGGAGAGAGAGGACAGAGAGAGAGGTGGAAGATAAAGGAGAGAGAGAGAGACACAGAGAGAGGTGGAAGATAAAGGAGAGAGAGGACATAGAGAGAGGTGGAAGATAAAGGAGAGAGAGGACATAGAGAGAGGTGGAAGATAAAGGAGAGAGAGGACAGAGAGAGAGGTGGAAGATAAAGGAGAGAGAGGACAGAGAGAGAGGTGGAAGATAAAGGAGAGAAAGACAGAGAGAGAGGTGGAAGATAAAGGAGAGAGAGACAGAGAGAGAGGTGGAAGATAAAGGAGAGAGAGAGACACAGAGAGAGGTGGAAGATAAAGGAGAGAGAGAGACAGAGAGAGGTGGAAAATAAAGGAGAAAGAGAGACAGAGAGAGAGGTGGACGATAAAGGAGAGAGAGAGTGGAAGATAAAGGAGAGAAAGACAGAGAGAGGTGGAAGATAAAGGAGAGAAAGACAGAGAGAGGTGGGAGATAAAGGAGAGAGAGGACATAGAGAGAGAGGTGGAAGATAAAGGAGAGAGAGGACATAGAGACAGGTGGAAGATAAAGGAGAGAGAGGACAGAGAGAGAGGTGGAAGATAATGGAGAGAGAGGACAGAGAGAGAGGTGGAAGATAAAGGAGAGAGAGGACAGAGAGAGAGGTGGAAGATAAAGGAGAGAAAGGACATAGAGAGAGGTGGAAGATAAAGGAGAGAAAGACAGAGAGAGAGGTGGAAGATAAAGGAGAGAGAGGACATAGAGAGAGAGTGGAAGATAAAGGAGAGAAAGACAGAGAGAGGTGGAAGATAAAGGAGGGAGAGGACATAGAGAGAGAGGTGGAAGATAAAGGAGAGAGAGACATAGAGAGAGAGGTGGAAGATAAAGGAGAGAGAGGACATAGAGAGAGAGTGGGAAGATAAAGGTGAGAGAGGACATAGAGAGAGAGGGGAAGATAAAGGAGAGAAAGACAGAGAGAGAGATGGAAGATAAAGGAGGGAGAGGACATAGAGAGAGAGGTGGAAGATAAAGGTGAGAGAGGACATAGAGAGAGTGGAAGATAAAGGAGAGAAAGACAGAGAGAGAGGTGGAAGATAAAGGAGGGAGAGGACATAGAGAGAGAGGTGGAAGATAAAGGAGAGAGAGGACATAGAGAGAGAGGTGGAAGATAAAGGAGAGAGAGGACATAGAGAGAGGTGGAAGATAAAGGAGAGAGATAGACAGAGAGAGAGGTGGAAGATAAAGGAGAGAGAGAGGCCATAGAGAGGGGTGGAAGATAACGGAGAGAGAGACACACACAGAGAGAGGTGGAAGATAAAGGAGTGAGAGAGACAGAGAGAGGTGGAAAATAAAGGAGAGAGAGAGAGAGAGAGACAGAGAGAGAGGCGGACGATAAAGGAGAGAGAGAGACAGAGAGAGAGTGGGAAGATAAAGGAGAGAGAGAGACAGAGAGAGAGTGGGAAGATAAAGCAGAGAAAGACAGAGAGAGAGGTGGAAGATAAAGGAGAGAGAGGACATAGAGAGAGAGGTGGAAGATAAAGGAGAGAGATAGACAGAGAGAGAGAGTGGAAGATAAAGGTGAGAGAGGACATAGAGAGAGAGGTGGAAGATAAAGGAGAGAGAGGACAGAGAGAGAGGTGGAAGATAAAGGAGAGAGATAGACAGAGAGAGAGAGGTGGAATATAAAGGAGAGAAAGACAGAGAGAGAGGTGGAAGATAAAGGAGAGAGAGACAGAGAGAGAGGTGGAAGATAAAGGAGAGAGAGAGACACAGAGAGAGGTGGAAGATAAAGGAGAGAGAGAGACAGAGAGAGGTGGAAAATAAAGGAGAAAGAGAGACAGAGAGAGAGGTGGACGATAAAGGAGAGAGAGAGGGAAGATAAAGGAGAGAAAGACAGAGAGAGGTGGAAGATAAAGGAGAGAAAGACAGAGAGAGGTGGGAGATAAAGGAGAGAGAGGACATAGAGAGAGAGGTGGAAGATAAAGGAGAGAGAGGACATAGAGACAGGTGGAAGATAAAGGAGAGAGAGGACAGAGAGAGAGGTGGAAGATAATGGAGAGAGAGGACAGAGAGAGAGGTGGAAGATAAAGGAGAGAGAGGACAGAGAGATAGGTGGAAGATAAAGGAGAGACAGAGAGACACAGAGAGAGGTGGAAGATAAAGGAGAGAGAGGACATAGAGAGAGGTGGAAGATAAAGGAGAGAGAGGACATAGAGAGAGGTGGAAGATAAAGGAGAGAGAGGTGGAAGATAAAGGAGAGAGAGGACAGAGAGAGAGGTGGAAGATAAAGGAGAGAAAGACAGAGAGAGAGGTGGAAGATAAAGGAGAGAGAGACAGAGAGAGAGGTGGAAGATAAAGGAGAGAGAGACACAGAGAGAGGTGGAAGATAAAGGAGAGAGAGAGACAGAGAGAGGTGGAAAATAAAGGAGAAAGAGAGACAGAGAGAGAGGTGGACGATAAAGGAGAGAGAGAGTGGAAGATAAAGGAGAGAAAGACAGAGAGAGGTGGAAGATAAAGGAGAGAAAGACAGAGAGAGGTGGGAGATAAAGGAGAGAGAGGACATAGAGAGAGAGTGGAAGATAAAGGAGAGAGAGGACATAGAGAGAGGTGGAAGATAAAGGAGAGAGAGGACAGAGAGAGAGGTGGAAGATAAAGGAGAGAGAGGACAGAGAGAGAGGTGGAAGATAAAGGAGAGAGAGGACAGAGAGAGAGGTGGAAGATAAAGGAGAGAGAGAGAGACACAGAGAGAGGTGGAAGATAAAGGAGAGAGAGGACATAGAGAGAGGTGGAAGATAAAGGAGAGAGAGGACATAGAGAGAGGTGGAAGATAAAGGAGAGAGAGGACAGAGAGAGAGGTGGAAGATAAAGGAGAGAGAGGACAGAGAGAGAGGTGGAAGATAAAGGAGAGAAAGGACATAGAGAGAGAGGTGGAAGATAAAGGAGAGAAAGACAGAGAGAGAGGTGGAAGATAAAGGAGAGAGAGGACATAGAGAGAGAGTGGGAAGATAAAGGAGAGAAAGACAGAGAGAGAGGTGGAAGATAAAGGAGGGAGAGGACATAGAGAGAGAGGTGGAAGATAAAGGAGAGAGAGACATAGAGAGAGAGGTGGAAGATAAAGGAGAGAGAGGACATAGAGAGAGAGGGAAGATAAAGGTGAGAGAGGACATAGAGAGAGAGTGGGAAGAAAAAGGAGAGATAGACAGAGAGAGAGATGGAAGATAAAGGAGGGAGAGGACATAGAGAGAGAGGTGGAAGATAAAGGTGAGAGAGGACATAGAGAGAGAGTGGGAAGATAAATGAGAGAAAGACAGAGAGAGAGGTGGAAGATAAAGGAGGGAGAGGACATAGAGAGAGAGGTGGAAGATAAAGGAGAGAGAGGACATAGAGAGAGAGGTGGAAGATAAAGGAGAGAGAGGACATAGAGAGAGGTGGAAGATAAAGGAGAGATATAGACAGAGAGAGAGGTGGAAGATAAAGGAGAGAGAGAGGAGAGAGGTGGAAGATAACGGAGAGAGAGAGAGAGGTGGAAGATAAAGGAGACACAGAGAGAGGGAAAATAAAGGAAGATAAAGAGAGACAGAGAGAGAGGCGGACATAAAGGAGAGAGAGAGACACAGAGAGAGTGGAAGATAAAGGAGAGAGACAGAGAGAGAGAAGAGAGACAGAGACGATAAAGGAGAGAGGGAAGATAAAGGAGAGAAAGACAGAGAGAGAAGATAAAGGAGAGAAAGACAGAGAGAGGTGGGAGATAAAGGAGAGAGAGGACATAGAGAGAGAGGTGGAAGATAAAGGAGAGAGAGGACATAGAGACAGGTGGAAGATAAAGGAGAGAGAGGACAGAGAGAGAGGTGGAAGATAATGGAGAGAGAGGACAGAGAGAGAGGTGGAAGATAAAGGAAGATAAGAGAGAGAGGTGGAAGATAAAGGAGGACAGAGACACAGAGAGAGGTGGAAGATAAAGGAGAGAGAGGACATAGAGAGAGGTGGAAGATAAAGGAGAGAGAGAGACATAGAGAGAGAGGAAGATAAAGGAAGATAAAGGTGGAAGATAAAGGAGAGAGACAGAGAGAGAGAGAGAGAGAAAGGACATAGAGAGAGAGGTGGAAGATAAAGGAGAGAAGACAGAGAGAGAGGTGGAAGATAAAGGAGAGAGAGGACATAGAGAGAGAGGGAAGATAAAGGAGAGAAAGACAGAGAGAGAGGTGGAAGATAAAGGAGGGAGAGGACATAGAGAGAGAGGTGGAAGATAAAGGAAGAGACATAGAGAGAGAGTGGAAGATAAAGGAGAGAGGACATAGAGAGAGAGTGGGAAGATAAAGGTGAGAGAGACATAGAAGAGATAAAGGAGAGAAAGACAGAGAGAGAGATGGAAGATAAAGGAGGGAGAGGACATAGAGAGAGTGGAAGATAAAGGTGAGAGAGGACATAGAGAGAGAAGATAAAGGAGAGAAAGACAGAGAGAAGATAAAGGAGAGAGAGGACATAGAGAGAGAGGTGGAAGATAAAGGAGAGAGAGACATAGAGAGAAGATAAAGGAGAGAGAGGACATAGAGAGAGGTGGAAGATAAAGGAGAGAGATAGACAGAGAGAGAGGTGGAAGATAAAGGAGAGAGAGAGGACATAGAGAGAGGTGGAAGATAACGGAGAGAGAGAGACACACACAGAGAGAGGTGGAAGATAAAGGAGTGAGAGAGACAGAGAGAGGTGGAAAATAAAGGAGAGAGAGAGAGAGAGAGACAGAGAGAGAGACGATAAAGGAGAGAGAGAGACAGAGAGAGAGTGGGAAGATAAAGGAGAGAGAGAGACAGAGAGAGAGTGGGAAGATAAAGCAGAGAAAGACAGAGAGAGAGGTGGAAGATAAAGGAGAGAGAGGACATAGAGAGAGAGGTGGAAGATAAAGGAGAGAGATAGACAGAGAGAAAGAGGTGGAAGATAAAGGTGAGAGAGGACATAGAGAGAGAGGTGGAAGATAAAGGAGATAGAGGACATAGAGAGAGGTGGAAGATAAAGGAGAGAGAGGACATAGAGAGAGGTGGAAGATAAAGGAGAGAGAGAGAGAGAGAGAGAGGTGGAAGATAAAGGAGAGAGAGGACATAGAGAGAGAGTGGGAAGATAAAGGAGAGAGAGAGACAGAGAGAGGTGGAAAATAAAGGAGAGAGAGAGACAGAGAGAGAGGTGGACGATAAAGGAGAGAGAGAGTGGGAAGATAAAGGAGAGAAAGACAGAGAGAGGTGGAAGATAAAGGAGAGAAAGACAGAGAGAGGTGGGAGATAAAGGAGAGAGAGGACATAGAGAGAGAGGTGGAAGATAAAGGAGAGAGAGGACATAGAGAGAGGTGGAAGATAAAGGAGAGAGAGGACAGAGAGAGAGGTGGAAGATAAAGGAGAGAGAGGACAGAGAGAGAGGTGGAAGATAAAGGAGAGAGAGGACAGAGAGAGAGGTGGAAGATAAAGGAGAGACAGAGAGACACAGAGAGAGTGGAAGATAAAGGAGAGAGAGGACATAGAGAGAGGTGGAAGATAAAGGAGAGAGAGGACATAGAGAGAGGTGGAAGATAAAGGAGAGAGAGGACAGAGAGAGAGTGGAAGATAAAGGAGAGAGAGGACAGAGAGAGAGGTGGAAGATAAAGGAGAGAAAGGACATAGAGAGAGAGGTGGAAGATAAAGGAGAGAAAGACAGAGAGAGAGGTGGAAGATAAAGGAGAGAGAGGACATAGAGAGAGAGGGGAAGATAAAGGAGAGAAAGACAGAGAGAGAGGTGGAAGATAAAGGAGGAGAGGACATAGAGAGAGAGGTGGAAGATAAAGGAGAGAGAGGACATAGAGAGAGAGGTGGAAGATAAAGGAGAGAGAGGACATAGAGAGAGAGTGGAAGATAAAGGTGAGAGGACATAGAGAGAGAGTGGGAAGATAAAGGAGAGAAAGACAGAGAGAGAGATGGAAGATAAAGGAGGGAGAGGACATAGAGAGAGAGGTGGAAGATAAAGGTGAGAGAGGACATAGAGAGAGAGTGGGAAGATAAAGGAGAGAAAGACAGAGAGAGAGGTGGAAGATAAAGGAGGGAGAGGACATAGAGAGAGAGGTGGAAGATAAAGGAGAGAGAGGACATAGAGAGAGAGGTGGAAGATAAAGGAGAGAGAGGACATAGAGAGAGGTGGAAGATAAAGGAGAGAGATAGACAGAGAGAGAGTGGAAGATAAAGGAGAGAGAGGACATAGAGAGAGGTGGAAGATAACGGAGAGAGAGACACACACAGAGAGAGGTGGAAGATAAAGGAGTGAGAGAGACAGAGAGAGGTGGAAAATAAAGGAGAGAGAGAGAGAGAGAGACAGAGAGAGAGGCGGACGATAAAGGAGAGAGAGAGACAGAGAGAGAGTGGGAAGATAAAGGAGAGAGAGAGACAGAGAGAGAGTGGGAAGATAAAGCAGAGAAAGACAGAGAGAGAGGTGGAAGATAAAGGAGAGAGAGGACATAGAGAGAGAGGTGGAAGATAAAGGAGAGAGATAGACAGAGAGAAAGAGGTGGAAGATAAAGGTGAGAGAGGACATAGAGAGAGAGGTGGAAGATAAAGGAGATAGAGGACATAGAGAGAGGTGGAAGATAAAGGAGAGAGAGGACATAGAGAGAGAGGTGGAATATAAAGGAGAGAAAGACAGAGAGAGAGGTGGAAGATAAAGGAGAGAGAGACAGAGAGAGAGTGGAAGATAAAGGAGAGAGAGAGACACAGAGAGAGGTGGAAGATAAAGGAGAGAGAGAGACAGAGAGAGGTGGAAAATAAAGGAGAAAGAGAGACAGAGAGAGAGGTGGACGATAAAGGAGAGAGAGAGTGGGAAGATAAAGGAGAGAAAGACAGAGAGAGGTGGAAGATAAAGGAGAGAAAGACAGAGAGAGGTGGGAGATAAAGGAGAGAGAGGACATAGAGAGAGAGGTGGAAGATAAAGGAGAGAGAGGACATAGAGAGAGGTGGAAGATAAAGGAGAGAGAGGACAGAGAGAGGTGGAAGATAAAGGAGAGAGAGAGAGACAGAGAGAGAGGTGGAAGATAAAGGAGAGAGAGGACAGAGAGAGAGGTGGAAGATAAAGGAGAGAGAGAGAGACACAGAGAGAGGTGGAAGATAAAGGAGAGAGAGGACATAGAGAGAGGTGGAAGATAAAGGAGAGAGAGGACATAGAGAGAGGTGGAAGATAAAGGAGAGAGAGGACAGAGAGAGAGGTGGAAGATAAAGGAGAGAGAGGACAGAGAGAGAGGTGGAAGATAAAGGAGAGAGAGAGACACAGAGAGAGGTGGAAGATAAAGGAGAGAGAGGACAGAGAGAGAGTTGGAAGATAAAGGAGAGAGAGAGACACACAGAGAGAGGTGGAAGATAAAGGAGAGAGATGACATAGAGAGAGGTGGAAGATAAAGGAGAGAGATAGACAGAGAGACAGGTGGAAGATAAAGGAGAGAGAGAGGACATAGAGAGAGGTGGAAGATAAAGGAGAGAGAGAGACACAGAGAGAGGTGGAAGATAAAGGAGAGAGAGAGACAGAGAGAGGTGGAAAATAAAGGAGAGAGAGAGGACATAGAGAGAGAGGTGGACGATAAAGGAGAGAGAGAGAGTGGGAAGATAAAGGAGAAAGACAGAGAGAGGTGGAAGATAAAGGAGAGAAAGACAGAGAGAGGTGGAAGATAAAGGAGAGAGAGGACATAGAGAGAGAGGTGGAAGATAAAGGAGAGAGGACATAGAGAGAGAGGTGGAAGATAAAGGAGAGAGAGGACATAGAGAGGGGTGGAATATAAAGGAGAGAAAGACAGAGAGAGAGGTGGAAGATAAAGGAGAGAAAGGACATAGAGAGAGAGGTGGAAGATAAAGGAGAGAAAGACAGAGAGAGAGGTGGAAGATAAAGGAGAGAGAGGACATAGAGAGAGAGTGGGAAGATAAAGGAGAGAAAGACAGAGAGAGAGGTGGAAGATAAAGGAGGGAGAGGACATAGAGAGAGAGGTGGAAGATAAAGGAGAGAGAGGACATAGAGAGAGAGGTGGAAGATAAAGGAGAGAGAGGACATAGAGAGAGAGTGGGAAGATAAAGGTGAGAGAGGACATAGAGAGAGAGTGGGAAGATAAAGGAGAGAAAGACAGAGAGAGAGGTGGAAGATAAAGGAGGGAGAGGACATAGAGAGAGAGGTGGAAGATAAAGGTGAGAGAGGACATAGAGAGAGAGTGGGAAGATAAAGGAGAGAAAGACAGAGAGAGAGGTGGAAGATAAAGGAGGGAGAGAGGACATAGAGAGAGGTGGAAGATAACGGAGAGAGAGACACACACAGAGAGAGGTGGAAGATAAAGGAGTGAGAGAGACAGATAGAGGTGGAAAATAAAGGAGAGAGAGAGAGAGAGAGAGAGAGAGAGCGGACGATAAAGGAGAGAGAGAGACAGAGAGAGAGTGGAAGATAAAGGAGAGAGACAGAGAGAGAGTGGGAAGATAAAGCAGAGAAAGACAGAGAGAGAGGTGGAAGATAAAGGAGAGAGAGGACATAGAGAGAGAGGTGGAAGATAAAGGAGAGAGATAGACAGAGAGAGAGAGAGGTGGAAGATAAAGGTGAGAGAGGACATAGAGAGAGAGGTGGAAGATAAAGGAGAGAGAGGACAGAGAGAGAGGTGGAAGATAAAGGAGAGAGAGGACAGAGAGAGAGGTGGAAGATAAAGGAGAGAGAGAGACACAGAGAGAGGTGGAAGATAAAGGAGAGAGAGGACAGAGAGAGAGGTGGAAGATAAAGGAGAGAGAGAGACACACAGAGAGAGGTGGAAGATAAAGGAGAGAGAGGACATAGAGAGAGGTGGAAGATAAAGGAGAGAGATAGACAGAGAGAGAGGTGGAAGATAAAGGAGAGAGAGACAGAGAGAGAGGTGGAAGATAAAGGAGAGAGAGAGACACAGAGAGAGGTGGAAGATAAAGGAGAGAGAGAGACAGAGAGAGGTGGAAAATAAAGGAGAGAGAGAGACAGAGAGAGAGGTGGACGATAAAGGAGAGAGAGAGTGGGAAGATAAAGGAGAGAAAGACAGAGAGAGGTGGAAGATAAAGGAGAGAAAGACAGAGAGAGGTGGGAGATAAAGGAGAGAGAGGACATAGAGAGAGAGTGGAAGATAAAGGAGAGAGAGGACAGAGAGAGAGGTGGAAGATAAAGGAGAGAGAGGACAGAGAGGTGGAAGATAAAGGAGAGAGAGGACAGAGAGAGAGGTGGAAGATAAAGGAGAGAGGGAGACACACAGAGAGAGTGGAAGATAAAGGAGAGAGAGGACATAGAGAGAGGTGGAAGATAAAGGAGAGAGAGGACATAGAGAGAGGTGGAAGATAAAGGAGAGAGAGGACAGAGAGAGAGGTGGAAGATAAAGGAGAGAGGGACAGAGAGAGGGTGGAAGATAAAGGAGAGAGAGAGACACAGAGAGAGGTGGAAGATAAAGGAGAGAGGACAGAGAGAGAGGAAGATAAAGGAGAGAGAGAGACACACAGAGAGAGGTGGAAGATAAAGGAGAGAGATGACATAGAGAGAGGTGGAAGATAAAGGAGAGAGATAGACAGAGAGACAGGTGGAAGATAAAGGAGAGAGAGAGGACATAGGAGAGGTGGAAGATAAAGGAGAGAGAGAGACACAGAGAGAGGTGGAAGATAAAGGAGAGAGAGAGACAGAGAGAGGTGGAAAATAAAGGAGAGAGAGAGACAGAGAGAGAGGTGGACGATAAAGGAGAGAGAGAGAGTGGGAAGATAAAGGAGAAAGACAGAGAGAGTGGAAGATAAAGGAGAGAAAGACAGAGAGAGGTGGAAGATAAAGGAGAGAGAGACATAGAGAGAGAGGTGGAAGATAAAGGAGAGAGAGGACATAGAGAGAGAGGTGGAAGATAAAGGAGAGAGGACATAGAGAGAGAGGTGGAAGATAAAGGAGAGAAAGACAGAGAGAGAGGTGGAAGATAAAGGAGAGAAAGGACATAGAGAGAGGTGGAAGATAAAGGAGAGAAAGACAGAGAGAGAGGTGGAAGATAAAGGAGAGAGAGGACATAGAGAGAGTGGAAGATAAAGGAGAGAAAGACAGAGAGAGAGGTGGAAGATAAAGGAGGGAGAGACATAGAGGTGGAAGAAAAGGAGAGATAGGGACATAGAGAGAAGATAAAGGAGAGACATAGAGAGAGAGTGGGAAGATAAAGGTGAGAGAGACATAGAGAGAGTGGAAGATAAAGGAGAGAGACAGAGAGAGAGATGGAAGATAAAGGAGGGAGAGGACATAGAAGAGAGGTGGAAGATAAAGGTGAGAGAGACATAGAGAGAGAGGGGAAGATAAAGGAGAGAAAGACAGAGAGAGAGGTGGAAGATAAAGGAGGGAGAGGACATAGAGAGAGAGGTGGAAGATAAAGGAGAGAGAGGACATAGAGAGAGAGGTGGAAGATAAAGGAGAGAGAGGACATAGAGAGAGGTGGAAGATAAAGGAGAGAGATAGACAGAGACAAGATAAAGGAGAGAGAGAGGACATAGAGAAAGATAAAGGAGAGACACACAGAGAGAGGTGGAAGATAAAGGAGAGAGAGACAGAGAGAGGTGGAAAATAAAGGAGAGAGAGAGAGGACATAAAGGAGAGAGAGAGACAGAGAGAGAGTGGGAAGATAAAGGAGAGAGAGAGACAGAGAGAGAGTGGGAAGATAAAGGAGAGAAAGACAGAGAGAGAGGTGGAAGATAAAGGAGAGAGAGGACATAGAGAGAGAGTGGAAGATAAAGGAGAGAGATAGACAGAGAGAGAGAGTGGAAGATAAAGGAGAGAGGGACATAGAGAGAGAGGTGGAAGATAAAGGAGATAGAGGACATAGAGAGAGTGGAAGATAAAGGAGAGAGAGGACATAGAGAGGTGGAAGATAAAGGAGAGAGAGAGACACAGAGAGAGGTGGAAGATAAAGGAGAGAGAGGACAGACAGAGAGTTGGAAGATAAAGGAGAGAGAGAGACACACAGAAGAGGTGGAAGATAAAGGAGAGAGATGACATAGAGAGAGGTGGAAGATAAAGGAGAGAGATAGACAGAGAGACAGGTGGAAGATAAAGGAGAGAGAGGACATAGAGAGAGGTGGAAGATAAAGGAGAGAGAGAGACACAGAGAGAGGTGGAAGATAAAGGAGAGAGAGAGACAGAGAGAGGTGGAAAATAAAGGAGAGAGAGAGACAGAGAGAGTGGACGATAAAGGAGAGAGAGAGTGGAAGATAAAGGAGAGAAAGACAGAGAGAGGTGGAAGATAAAGGAGAGACAGAGAGAGGTGGAAGATAAAGGAGAGAGAGGACATAGAGAGAGAGGTGGAAGATAAAGGAGAGAGAGGACATAGAGAGAGGAAGATAAAGGAGAGAGAGGACATAGAGAGAGAGGTGGAATATAAAGGAGAGAAAGACAGAGAGAGAGGTGGAAGATAAAGGAGAAAGGACATAGAGAGAGAGGTGGAAGATAAAGGAGAGAAAGACAGAGAGAGAGGTGGAAGATAAAGGAGAGAGAGGACATAGAGAGAGAGTGGAAGATAAAGGAGGGAGAGGACATAGAGAGAGAGAGAGAGAGGACATAGAGAGAGGTGGAAGATAAAGGAGAGAGAGGACATAGAGAGAGAGGAGAGGACATAGAGAGAGAGTGGAAGATAAAGGAGAGAAGGACATAGAGAGAGAGGTGGAAGATAAAGGAGAGAGAGGACATAGAGAGACAAGATAAAGGTGAGAGAGGACATAGAGAGGTGAGAAGATAAAGGAGGAGAGGACAAAGAGAGAGGTGGAAGATAAAGGAGAGAGGACATAGAGAGAGAGGTGGAAGATAAAGGAAAGAGAGGACATAGAGAGAGAGAGGACATAGAGAAAGAGGGAAGATAAAGGAGAGAAAGACAGAGAGAGAGGTGGAAGATAAAGGAGGGAGAGGACATAGAGAGAGAGGTGGAAGATAAAGGAGAGAGAGGACATAGAGAGAGAGGTGGAAGATAAAGGAGAGAGAGGACATAGAGAGAGGTGGAAGATAAAGGAGAGAGATAGACAGAGAGAGAGGTGGAAGATAAAGGAGAGAGAGAGGACATAGAGAGAGTGGAAGATAACGGAGAGAGAGACACACACAGAGAGAGGTGGAAGATAAAGGAGTGAGAGAGACAGAGAGGGTGGAAAATAAAGGAGAGAGAGACAGAGACAGAGATAAAGGAGAGAGAGACAGAGAGAGAGGGAAGATAAAGAGAGAGAGAGACAGAGAGAGAGTGGAAGATAAAGCAAGAAAGACAGAGAGAGGAAGATAAAGGAGAGAGAGACATAGAGAGTGGAAGATAAAGGAGAGAGATAGACAGAGAGAGAGAGGTGGAAGATAAAGGTGAGAGAGGACATAGAGAGAGAGGTGGAAGATAAAGGAGATAGAGGACATAGAGAGAGGTGGAAGATAAAGGAGAGAGAGGACATAGAGAGAGGTGGAAGATAAAGGAGAGAGAGAGAGAGAGAGAGAGAGAGGTGGAAGATAAAGGAGAGAGGAAGACAGAGAGAGGTGGAAGATAAAGGAGAGAGAAAGACATAGAGAGAGGTGGAAGATAAATGATTATTGAGCAACAGGAGCTTAGAGGGTCAGTTTCCTTCAGGGCGGCTGTGTGTCTCAGTGCTGACCTGCTGGGCTGCTGGGAGAGAGAACAGCTTTATCTAGTCCCATCAGCAGCACGGTGAATATGAGCCTGTTGAAGTTTGGCCTTGTAAATAGTGTTGGCGGTTTGGTGCCACGCCGATCCCCGCGCGGATCCCCACCAGCTTGAACACGATCCACCGCCCAGACCGGGCCCACGGGATAAAATTACAGCTGATTGACATGCCTTGGCCCCGGTCCCAGGGCCACAGCAGGAACTCTGGGATACCTGGACAGGTGAGGCCAATCACCATCAAATGTCATGCAAGTTAGGCAGGTAAACCTCAGATTAAACAACTCACCGCAAACAACACAACATTTTATATGAAGTTTATTACACAAATACATACTGTAGTTGAAGAGTGACTAAATCAACAAATCCAAGTGAATTAAACTGCGATATAACCTAACATAAACATGTCAGCTAAACATTGTGAGGAGGTCTTTGTCCCTTTATAAGTATTAGAATTGATAACCACACTAAATAAAGTATAGGAGTATAAAACCCCTTTCTTCACTCTCTCTTTACAACCTGGCCTGTAGCTCATTAGATGGAGTGGGCTGTAGTTAACCTAGCCACCCCCGACGCCCCGATAACGTGAGTTTATCTGAGCCGTCGATCAGGCAATTAGTCGTGGTGGAACAACAGAACCCAGTAAAGCCAAGCGGCGGTCCTACCATCGAACAATAGCACCGTCAACTGGGAGTGCTTGATTAGAAGGCTGTATGGGTATGCATAGGCCTTATTTATCACTAATTAGGAAGTGGCCCTGATCAACGTTAATGGAATGACCACTCCTTTGTGTTGATGTATTGATGTAGGACCTAGGCCTAGTGCAGGTCCAAGTAGACCCTAAGTCCTCTGTCAGTTGGTCCAACCTTTTAGTTCTTAATCACAGGAGGCTGCTGAAGGGAGGACGGCTCATAATAATGTCCGGAACGGAGCGAATGGAATGACATCAACCCTATGGAAACCATGTGTTTGATGTATTTGATACCATTCCACTGATTCCACTCCAGTCATTACCACGAGCTTGTCCTCCCCAGTTAAGGAACCACCAACCTCCTGTGGTCCTAATTTATATCTAGAAGGTAAATGTACTAAATTAACTTTCTTTAATCTTCTTAGGAATTAACATTGGAGTGGAAAACTGCAAAATTGCGCAGTAGAACAAAACAAGATAAACAGAAGCAGAATTAATTATTTTATTGATAGCGTTGTGTGGAATGTGACTCTTCTGGCTGTCTGTGTTAGTCAGGAAGTCACAGGGGAGTACCGGGAGGCTTTATGTTTTATCACCAACATACATTATTGTCAGGCTGTGTGTTAGGAGCACTGCGATGAGAGGAAAGTGAGGCGTTGTTTTATCACCAGCGAACACACACATTATTGTCAGGTTGTGTGTTAGTAGCACTGTGATGAGGTGTTGTTTTATCACCAGCGAACACACACATTATTGTCAGGCTGTGTGTTAGTAGCACCGTGATGAGAGGAAAGTGAGGCGTTGTTTTATCACCAGCGAACACACACATTATTGTCAGGCTGTGTGTTAGCAGCACCGTGATGAGGCGTAGTTTTATCACAGCGAACACACACATTATTGTCAGGCTGTGTGTTAGTAGCCCCGTAATGAGAGGAAAGTGAGGCGTTGGTTTATCACAAGCGAACACACACATTATTGTCAGGCTGTGTGTTAGTAGCACTGTGATGAGGTGTTGTTTTATCACCAGCGAACACACACATTATTGTCAGGCTGTGTGTTAGTAGCACCGTGATGAGAGGAAAGTGAGGCGTTGGTTTATCACAAGCGAACACACACATTATTGTCAGGCTGTGTGTTAGTAGCACCGTGATGAGAGGAAAGTGAGGCGTTTGTTTATCACAAGCGAACACACACATTATTGTCAGGCTGTGTGTTAGTAGCACAGTGATGAGAGGAAAGTGAGGCGTTGTTTTATCACCAGCGAACACACACATTATTGTCAGGCTGTGTGTTAGTAGCACCGTGATGAGAGGAAAGTGAGGCGTTGGTTTATCACAAGCGAACACACACATTATTGTCAGGCTGTGTGTTAGTAGCACCGTGATGAGAGGAAAGTGAGGCGTTGTTTTATCACCAGCGAACACACATATTATTGTCAGGCTGTGTGTTAGTAGCACTGTGATGAGGTGTTGTTTCATCACCAGCGAACACACACATTATTGTCAGGCTGTGTGTTAGTAGCACTGTGATGAGGCGTTGTTTTATCACCAGCGAACACACACATTATTGTCAGGCTGTGTGTTAGTAGCACTGTGATGAGGTGTTGTTTTATCACCAGCGAACACACACATTATTGTCAGGCTGTGTGTTAGTAGCACCGTGATGAGGCGTAGTTTTATCACCAGCGAACACACACATTATTGTCAGGCTGTGTGTTAGTAGCACTGTGATGAGGTGTTGTTTTATCACCAGCGAACACACACATTATTGTCAGGCTGTGTGTTAGTAGCACCGTGATGAGGCGTAGTTTTATCATCACAGCGAACACACACATTATTGTCAGGCTGTGTGTTAGTAGCACCATGATGAGGCGTAGTTTTATCACCAGCGAACACACACATTATTGTCAGGCTGTGTGTTAGTAGCACCGTGATGAGAGGAAAGTGAGGCGTTGTTTTATCACCAGCGAACACACATTATTGTCAGGCTGTGTGTTAGTAGCACTGTGATGAGGTGTTGTTTCATCACCAGCGAACACACACATTATTGTCAGGCTGTGTGTTAGTAGCACCGTGATGAGAGGAAAGTGAGGCGTTGTTTTATCACCAGCGAACACACACATTATTGTCAGGCTGTGTGTTAGTAGCACTGTGATGAGGTGTTGTTTTATCACCAGCGAACACACACATTATTGTCAGGCTGTGTGTTAGTAGCACCGTGATGAGAGGAAAGTGAGGCGTTGTTTTATCACCAGCGAACACACACATTATTGTCAGGCTGTGTGTTAGTAGCACCGTGATGAGAGGAAAGTGAGGCGTTGTTTTATCACCAGCGAACACACACATTATTGTCAGGCTGTGTGTTAGTAGCACCGTGATGAGAGGAAAGTGAGGCGTTGTTTTATCACCAGCGAACACACACATTATTGTCAGGCTGTGTGTTAGTAGCACTGTGATGAGGTGTTGTTTTATCACCAGCGAACACACACATTATTGTCAGGCTGTGTGTTAGTAGCACTGTGATGAGGCGTAGTTTTATCACCAGCGAACACACACATTATTGTCAGGCTGTGTGTTAGTAGCACTGTGATGAGGTGTTGTTTTATCACCAGCGAACACACACATTATTGTCAGGCTGTGTGTTAGTAGCACCGTGATGAGAGGAAAGTGAGGCGTTGTTTTATCACCAGCGAACACACACATTATTGTCAGGCTGTGTGTTAGTAGCACCGTGATGAGGCGTAGTTTTATCACCAGCGAACACACACATTATTGTCAGGCTGTGTGTTAGTAGCACTGTGATGAGGTGTTGTTTCATCACCAGCGAACACACACATTATTGTCAGACTGTGTGTTAGTAGCACCGTGATAAGAGGAAAGTGAGGCGTTGTTTTATCACCAACGAACACACACATTATTGTCAGGCTGTGTGTTAGTAGCACCGTGATGAGAGGAAAGTGAGGCGTAGTTTTATCACCAGCGAACACACACATTATTGTCAGGCTGTGTGTTAGTAGCACCGTGATGAGAGGAAAGTGAGGCGTTGTTTTATCACCAGCGAACACACACATTATTGTCAGGCTGTGTGTTAGTAGCACCGTGATGAGAGGAAAGTGAGGCGTTGTTTTATCACCAGCGAACACACACATTATTGTCAGGCTGTGTGTTAGTAGCACCGTGATGAGAGGAAAGTGAGGCGTTGTTTTATCACCAGCGAACACACACATTATTGTCAGGCTGTGTGTTAGTAGCACTGTGATGAGGTGTTGTTTTATCACCAGCGAACACACACATTATTGTCAGGCTGTGTGTTAGTAGCACCGTGATGAGAGGAAAGTGAGGCGTTGTTTTATCACCAGCGAACACACACATTATTGTCAGGCTGTGTGTTAGTAGCACCGTGATGAGGTGTTGTTTTATCACCAGCGAACACACACATTATTGTCAGGCTGTGTGTTAGTAGCACCGTGATGAGAGGAAAGTGAGGCGTTGTTTTATCACTAGCGAACACACACATTATTGTCAGGCTGTGTGTTAGTAGCACCGTGATGAGAGGAAAGTGAGGCGTTGTTTTATCACCAGCGAACACACACATTATTGTCAGGCTGTGTGTTAGTAGCACCGTGATGAGAGGAAAGTGAGG
This sequence comes from Oncorhynchus keta, assembly GCF_023373465.1. Classification (NCBI taxonomy): domain Eukaryota; kingdom Metazoa; phylum Chordata; class Actinopteri; order Salmoniformes; family Salmonidae; genus Oncorhynchus; species Oncorhynchus keta. Next base: position 20,307,904 of record NC_068457.1, on the reverse strand, counting down.
CGTTGTTTTATCACCAGCGAACACACACATTATTGTCAGGCTGTGTGTTAGTAGCACCGTGATGAGAGGAAAGTGAGGCGTTGTTTTATCACCAGCGAACACACACATTATTGTCAGGCTGTGTGTTAGTAGCACCGTGATGAGAGGAAAGTGAGGCGTTGTTTTATCACCAGCGAACACACACATTATTGTCAGGCTGTGTGTTAGTAGCACTGTGATGAGGTGTTGTTTTATCACCAGCGAACACACACATTATTGTCAGGCTGTGTGTTAGTAGCACCGTGATGAGGCGTAGTTTTATCACCAGCGAACACACACATTATTGTCAGGCTGTGTGTTAGTAGCACTGTGATGAGGTGTTGTTTTATCACCAGCGAACACACACATTATTGTCAGGCTGTGTGTTAGTAGCACCGTGATGAGAGGAAACTGAGGCGTTGTTTTATCACCAGTGAACACACACCTTATTGTCAGGCTGTGTGTTAGTAGCACCGTGATGAGGCGTAGTTTTATCACCAGCGAACACACACATTATTGTCAGGCTGTGTGTTAGTAGCTCTGTGATGAGGTGTTGTTTTATCACCAGCGAACACACACATTATTGTCAGGCTGTGTGTTAGTAGCACCGTGATGAGAGGAAAGTGAGGCGTTGTTTTATCACCAACGAACACACACACATTATTGTCAGGCTGTGTGTTAGCAGCACCGTGATGAGGCGTAGTTTTATCACCAGCGAACACACACATTATTGTCAGGCTGTGTGTTAGTAGCACCGTGATGAGAGGAAAGTGAGGCGTTGTTTTATCACCAGCGAACACACACATTATTGTCAGGCTGTGTGTTAGTAGCACCGTGATGAGAGGAAAGTGAGGCGTTGTTTTATCACCAGCGAACACACACATTATTGTCAGGCTGTGTGTTAGTAGCACCGTGATGAGGCGTAGTTTTATCACCAGCGAACACACACATTATTGTCAGGCTGTGTGTTAGTAGCACTGTGATGAGGTGTTGTTTCATCACCAGCGAACACACACATTATTGTCAGGCTGTGTGTTAGTAGCACCGTGATGAGGCGTAGTTTTATCACCAGCGAACACACACATTATTGTCAGGCTGTGTGTTAGTAGCACCGTGATGAGGCGTAGTTTTATCACCAGCGAACACACACATTATTGTCAGGCTGTGTGTTAGTAGCACTGTGATGAGGTGTTGTTTCATCACCAGCGAACACACACATTATTGTCAGGCTGTGTGTTAGTAGCACTGTGATGAGGTGTTGTTTCATCACCAGCGAACACACACATTATTGTCAGGCTGTGTGTTAGTAGCACTGTGATGAGGTGTTGTTTTATCACCAGCGAACACACACATTATTGTCAGGCTGTGTGTTAGTAGCACCGTGATGAGAGGAAAGTGAGGCATTGTTTTATTGCACCGCTTTAGGAGTGTCTAAAAACCCCCAAGAGGAAGTCAGGAGGGAAACTTTTTCTCGACAGCTTGGAAAATAAACAGTTATCATCAGATTCAAAACAAAGATATTTCTCTTTTTCTCAGATCCAGTGTTGTGTAGAGAGAGAGAGAGAGAGAGAGAGAGAGAGAGAGAGAGAGAGAGAGAGAGAGAGAGAGAGAGAGAGAGAGAGAGAGAGAGAGAGAGAGAGAGAGAGAGAAGCCGGGGGCTGGGAGTTTACCCAGTTAGAGTCACTGCACTATGAAGACGCCAATTGTGGAGTAACACATCAGTCTTGACGTTGGGTGATCTATACGTTTCCACTTCTGTAATGTCTCCAACTCCCTGCCCTGTTTCAATACTTTAGGTGACATCCTGTGTCGTGGTTCTCCTTAGGTACATTTCATGGGTTCTTCACTCAAGAGGGGATAGTGTTACTTCACAGCACATGGGAACTGTTACAGTGCTTTCTCTCTACCCACGGGTTCATCTCAATAGTATGAAATGGATCCCTCTGCTCGTCTCCTTTCCTTCAGGAAGAAAGAAAGAATAAAAGAAAGACAGGTTAGCGTACACTCTCACTTTTTATATTCAACTACAAAAGAGCCGTGTCATCTCTGGGATTGGAGGCCCCACAGAGTTGAGTTGAGGTGAGACAGCCTCACTCTATCCCGCTCTCTCACTCTCCCTCTCCCTCTTCCCTCCCTCCATCTCATCTAGCCCTTCTATTCACCATCCACAGGAGCCAGTTTTAAGCTCTCGACCTATCCACTCTATCATCTTCCCTCTGATCCATATTCTCCTGCAGTCAGATGACATTATGCAGCCAGGGCCCTCTGTCCCTCTCTCCCTTTCTCCCTCTCTCCTACCCCTCTCTCCTGTCCTCTCTCCCTCTCTCCCTCTCTCCTACCCCTCTCTCCTGTCCTCTCTCCCTCTCTCCCTCTCTCCTACCCCTCTCTCCTGTCCTCTCTCCCTCTCTCACTCTCTCCCTCTCTCCCTCTCTCCTACCCCTCTCTCCTGTCCTCTCTCCCTCTCTCTCTTTCTCCCTCACTCCTACCCCTCTCTCCTGTCCTCTGTCCCTCTCTCCCTTTCTCCCCCTCTCCCTCTCTCCTACCCCTCTCTCCTGTCCTCTCTCCCTCTCTCCTACCTCTCTCTCCTGTCCTCTCTCCCTCTCTCCTACCTCTCTCTCCTGCCCTCTCTCCTCTCCCCTGTTCCCCTGCTACAGTCAGGCAGACTCAGGCTGATCCACCCTGCTGTGAGCATCCCATTACACAGACTCTCCTGGCTCTTACTGCCTGTCAAACTAAAAGCTGGGGCTGCTCTGCTCCGAGGTTAAAAGGTACAAAATGATCCGGAGCCAGAGGGGAGCCGACTGTTCAGGGGCTGATTGCTGATCTATCAATTGTGGAGAGAAGAGAAGACGGTCCCTATGATAATGATGCTCGTTTAGCCTGCGATGAAGAGTACATGAGCTGCTCTCTAGTTTGGAGGAGTTTTTATAGCTGTGAAGAGAGAGTCTGTGTGAATCACGTCTGGTCTTGTCTTGGCTGACTTGTCTGTGAGTCTTCTGTCTGTCTGGCTGGCTGTCTGTGAGGGACAGATTGATCGGAAGGCAATCTTAGGGAAAGAGACATTGGGGTGAAATGAAAGAAAACCATATATGTCATTTATTTGATCCTTTGAATCCACCTGGAGCCGATGAGGATTCCCTGGACACAGCTGTTCCCCTGCCAACAACGACGAGACGGCCTACAGGGAGGAGGTGAGGGCCCTCGGAGTGTGGTGTCAGGAAAATAATCTCACACTCAACGTCAACAAAACAAAAGGAGATGATTGTGGACTTCAGGAAACAGCGGAGGGAACACCCCCCTATCCACATCGATGGGACAGTAGTGGAGAGGGTAGAAAGTTTTAAGTTCCTCGGCGTACACATCACGGACAAACTGAATTGGTCCACCCACACAAACAGCGTGGTGAAGAAGGCGCAGCCGCGCCTCTTCAACCTCAGGAAATTTGGCTTGTCACCAAAAGCACTCACAAACTTTTACATATGCACAATCGAGAGCATCCTGACAGGCTGCATCACCCACCGCCTGGTATGGCAACTACTCCGCCCACAACCGTAAGGCTCTCCAGAGGGTAGTGAGGTCTGCACAACGCATCACCGGGGGCAAACTATCTGCCCTCTAGGACACCTACACCACCCTATGTCACAGGAAGGCCATAAAGATCATCAAGGACAACAACCACCCGAGCCACTGCCTGTTCACCCCGCTATCATTCAGAAGGCGAGGTCAGTACAGGTGCATCAAAGCTGGGACCGAGAGACTGAAAAACAGCTTCTATCTCAAGGCCATCAGACTGTTAAACAGCCACCACTAACATTGAGTGGCTGCTGCCAACATACTGACTCAACTACAGCCACTTTAATAATGGAAAATTTATATAAAAAAATGTATCACTAGTCACTTTAAACAATGCCACTTAATATAATGTTTACATTATAATGTTTACCCTACATTACTCATCTCATGTATATTGTCACGACTTCCGCCGAGGTTGGCTCTCCTGCCCGTTCAGGCGGTGCTCGGCGGTCGTCGTCACCGTCCTATTAGCCACTACCGATCCCTTTTCGGTTATCTGTTGGTTTTGTCTGATTGTTTTCACCTGTGTGTTAGTTAATTAGTATCTGTATATAATGTAGGTTGTCCCGCCCTTGTTTTGTGCGGGATTGTTTGTTTTTGTTAATTTCGTCTGTCGGTGTTTTTGTGTTTATTTATTTCTCCGGTTTGTCTGTTATTCCTGTTTTGGATATTTTCACCCTGTTTGTATTTTGGGTTGTCCGTGTTTATTTTTGTTCACCGGAGAATAAACTACTATTCACTATTTGCTCTCTGCGCCTGATTCCACCCACCTTGACTAGACGTGACATATATACTGTACTCTATACCATCTACTGCATCTTGCCTATGCCGTTCTGTACCATCACTCATTCATATATTTGTATGTACATATTCTTTATCCCTTTACACTTGTGTGTATAAGGTAGTTGTTGTGGAATTGTTAGGTTAGATTACTCGTTATTACTGCATTGTTGGAACTAGAAAAACAAGCATTTTGCTACACTCGCATTAACATCTGCTAACCATGTGTATGTGACAAATACAATTGGATTTGATTTGATTCGCCAAGTAGTAGCCAGATGGACAGAGGTAATAGACGCCCTTTGAAGGTCTGAATCCTACCACACAGACTGGCTCTCAGTCTGGTCACAACAGACGTTCAAGGTGACATTCTGACGGTGTCAAAGTGTTGTCTAACAGACTAGCACTACAAATCACTCTTCTTCATCAGGCCACTTGGCTATAGTATCCAGAATGTTCTAGATGTTCTCTATACAACCATTCTGAGCTCTACGATAAAAGTAGATAAAACAACTCAGAGAATATTCTACCAATTTTCACAAACTGGGTATGCTCAGATCTGACTCCCCCTACCTCCAAATATCCAGAATGTGTTGGTTGTTGAACTGTGAAGGAAGTGACTGTATCCCACACTAAGAGGAACATAGTCTCCCCCAGGGAAGGAAGGAAGGCTCCTGTGGAAGTTGTTTCACAGCCTGACAGCTTCCAGTATCCCCCAGATGGATGGGAGCCAAGCCCAGGGAGAGGCACAGAATCTGGGCTGCAGCAACAGAAGCAAAGCGGTGCTGGGTGGAGGAGTTGGGATCTCATTGGTGCACGAAACACAGCCTGACAGCTTCCAGTATCCCCCAGATGGACGGGAGCCAAGCCCAGGGAGAGGCACAGAATCTGGGCTGCAGCAACAGAAGCAAAGCGGTGCTGGGTGGAGGAGTTGGGATCTCATTGGTGCACGAAACACAGCCTGACAGCTTCCAGTATCCCCCAGATGGACGGGAGCCAAGCCCAGGGAGAGGCACAGAATCTGGGCTGCAGCAACAGAAGCAAAGCGGTGCTGGGTGGAGGAGTTGGGATCTCATTGGTGCACGAAACACAGCCTGACAGCTTCCAGTATCCCCCAGATGGACGGGAGCCAAGCCCAGGGAGAGGCACAGAATCTGGGCTGCAGCAACAGAAGCAAAGCGTTGCTGGGTGGAGGAGTTGGGATGTCATTGGTGCACGAAACACAGACAGACAGAGAGTAACTAAGTCGTGTTCATTAACTTCATCTCTCTGTGTAGCACGCTGCAGATACACCCCTTATTATTCATCTGCTCAACATGTGCTAGAGCTGTGTGTGTGTGTGTGTGTGTGTGTGTGTGTGTGTGTGTGTGTGTGTGTGTGTGTGTGTGTGTGTGTGTGTGTGTGTGTGTGTGTGTGTGTGTGTGTGTGTGTGTGTGTGTGTGTGTGTGTGTGTGTGTGTGTGTGTGTGTGTGTGTGTGTGTGTGTGTGTGTGTGTGTGTGTGTGTGTGTGTGTGTGTGTGTGTGTGTGTGTGTGTGTGTGTGTGTGTGTGTGTGTGTGTGTGTGTGTCTGTACAGAGAGAGACATAAGCACTTCAGATATTTAATTTGTACTCCGTGTTCTTGTATACTTGCAGAATGTGTGTATGCGTGGAAGAGAGTGTGTGTACTTGTAAATGTATGTGTGTGCCTGTGTGTTTTTAATGTCTCTCGAGTCAATGCAAAAACAAAGGTCACAACTTTGGAGAAAATGTCACTTAATTCCCTTCTCTGCACTTAGTGTGGCTGGAGGGCCGTTGGTGGCCATGAGGGGCCACTGGGCCAGGCCCTGGTAGACTGTGGGGCAGAATAATATGTCCATAATGCGTCCCTGTGGCTCCAGCATGCACTTCTCCTGGCAGCTGAGAGCCAGGCAGACCAGCCCAGTGGGGGCCTATTGTCCCTGGCTCTGTGATAGAGGCTAGGCAGGGACGCAGGGGGCCCCGCTAAATTGGTACAGGAGAATAGGACTGTAGCGATCGAGACGTTGGAGTTTCAGCCACTTTCCTCAGGGAGGTCAAAAATACACTCAAATGCTCCCTCCCGAAGCCTCCTTCCCTACCTCCTTACATTCAATATGCTTTTAAAAAATGTCTGTTATGGTGGTTTCCGTGTAGAGTTTTTGTTATGTTTTCGCATTCCAGCCAACTGAACGTTACAGAACACACACCACTTACAGCGGCTGGGAAGTGAATAACAAATCTATTCAAGAAAGCACAGTTATCGTTCAGTAAGGGTGCCAGTCACAGAATTGGAATGATATTCATATGGAACCAGTAAGGACGACATAAAGGATGCAGTAGCTAGTGTAAATGCTCTGACACATCATTACAAGGTAATATTTGGATCCATGCATGTAGACTATGTATTCATTCTGTATATTCTTAAACCAACTCTGTTATTGCCATTGTCCATACATGTATAGATGAGTTGTCTATCACCACGCAGTATGGTCCTGAGGCTGGCTAGTATTTAACCTGCTGGAAAATGACCTGATGCCCCTGTCTCTCTCTGTGGCCCCCTGTGGCCCTGGCAGTGGCTGATCAGATGATTATTTCTGGCTGAGATAAGTGGTTGAAATGGAGCCTGGGCGGTTCAGGTAATCAAGGCTTGGGTTGGAGAATAAAGTCTTGGGGCCGGGGCACTGCTAGAGCCACGCCACCCCAGCTAGCATTACCTGTCCCCTTTCAAGCCCCATAATGAGATCACAGTAACCCTAAACGGACGGGGAGAGAGGAGAAATCTGTCTGTCTGTCAAGTTCATTGTGTCAAGTTTTACAAACAGGGCCATATCCAGTTCCTTCCCTGCTGTAATAGGACGCTGCAGAGAGAGAGGGCTCCACCTACCAAGGAGGCCTGCCGGCTTGGTCTGACCCCCTTGGCCCTGGACAAGCTCTCTGACTTGTGCTGTCTGTTAACCTGTTGAGAAAACGGATGAATTATGAAATAGATGAGTAGAACAGTTGACATGACCTTACATAGATAGACCTTATTGTGATGTCACCTCTGTAACAGTTTACATGACCTTACCTTATTGTGATGTCACCTCTGTAACAGTTTACATGACCTTACCTTATTGTGATGTCACCCCTGTAACAGTTTACATGACCTTACCTTATTGTGATGTCACCTCTGTAACAGTTTGTATGACCTTACCTTATTGTGTTGTCACCTCTGTAACAGTTTACATGACCTTACCTTATTGTGATGTCACCTCTGTAATAGTTTGCATGACCTTACCTTATTGTGATGTCACCTCTGTAACAGTTTACATGACCTTACCTTATTGTGATGTCACCTGTGTATCAGTTTACATGACCGTACCTTATTGTGATGTCACCTCTGTATCAGTTTACATGACCTTACCTTATTGTGATGTCACCCCTGTAACAGTTTACATGACCTTACCTTATTGTGATGTCACCTCTGTAATAGTTTGCATGACCTTACCTTATTGTGATGTCACCTCTGTAACAGTTTACATGACCTTACCTTATTGTGATGTCACCTCTGTAACAGTTTACATGACCTTACCTTATTGTGATGTCACCCCTGTAACAGTTTACATGACCTTACCTTATTGTGATGTCACCTCTGTAACAGTTTGTATGACCTTACCTTATTGTGATGTCACCTCTGTATCAGTTTACATGACCTTACCTTATTGTGATGTCACCTCTAACAGTTTACATGACCTTACCTTATTGTGATGTCACCTCTGTAACAGTTTGTATGACCTTACCTTATTGTGATGTCACCTCTGTATCAGTTTACATGACCTTACCTTATTGTGATGTCACTGCAAAGGAATAAGTTGTGGGATTGTCTTGAGTAAGAGTGCCTGAAGAAGTAAAAAAAGCATGTGTGTGTGCGTGCATACGCGCATACGGTGACAGGTCTCACACCGTTGGTGGTGAGACGGTGAAACCTTCCTTTCCTCTGTGTTAATTACTGTTTAGAGACGCGCTGTTCTCTCTTCTCCACTCATGTTTATACAACCTGTTCTTCCTGCTCCCTTCATTTCCCCTCACGTATTCTCCTCCTCCTCTCTCTCCTTCCTTCATTCCCCCTCACTTCTTCTCCTCCTCCTCTCTCTCCTTCCTTCATTCCCCCTCACTTCTTCTCCTCCTCCTCTCTCTCCTTCCTTCATTCCCCCTCACTTCATCTCCTCCTCCTCTCTCTCCTTCCTTCATTCCCCCTCACTTCTTCTCCTCTTCCTCTCTCTCCTTCCTTCATTCCCCTCACTTCATCTCCTCTTCCTCTCTCTCTTCCTTCATTCCCCCTCACTTCATCTCCTCTTCCTCTCTCTCCTTCCTTCATTCCCCTCACGTCTTCTCCTCCTCCTCTCTCCTCCTTCATTCCCCTCACTTCATCTCCTCTTCCTCTCTCTCCTTCCTTCATTCCCCTCACTTCATCTCCTCTTCCTCTCTCTCCTTCCTTCATTCCCCCTTCATTCCCCTCACTTCATCTCCTCTTCCTCTCTCTCCTTCCTTCATTCCCCCTCACTTCTTCTCCTCCTCCTCCTCTCTCCTTCCTTCATTCCCCCTCACTTCATCTCCTCTTCCTCTCTCTCCTTCCTTCATTCCCCCTCACTCCTTCCTCCTCTCTCTCCTCCCTTCATTCCCCCTCACTTCATCTCCTCTTCCTCTCTCTCCTTCCTTCATTCCCCCTCCTTCTTCTCCTCCTCCTCTCTCTCCTTCCTTCATTCCCCCTCACTTCTTCTCCTCCTCCTCCTCTCTCCTTCCTTCATTCCCCCTCACTTCATCTCCTCCTCCTCTCTCTCCTTCCTTCATTCCCCCTCACTTCTTCTCCTCCTCCTCCTCTCTCTCCTTCCTTCATTCCCCCTCACTTCTTCTCCTCCTCCTCCTCTCTCCTTCCTTCATTCCCCCTCACTTCATCTCCTCCTCCTCTCTCTCCTTCCTTCATTCCCCCTTTCCTCCTCCTCCTCTCTCTCCTTCCTTCATTCCCCCTCACTTCATCTCCTCCTCCTCTCTCTCTTCCTTCATTCCCCCTCACTTCTTCTCCTCCTCCTCTCTCTCCTTCCTTCATTCCCCCTCACTTCTTCTCCTCCTCCTCTCTCTCCTTCCTTCATTCCCCCTCACTTCATCTCCTCCTCCTCTCTCTCCTTCCTTCATTCCCCCTCACTTCATCTCCTCCTCC